>NC_091746.1:81160126-81395126 GCF_043380555.1 Nothobranchius furzeri | reverse complement strand
CTGTTTTTTTTCCTGATTTATGTTAATATATCTTTTCACTATATTTGCGGGCCTCTAGAGATGTCAGGAAATGAGTAAACGCTAAAGTTGTTTTAGAAATGCTGATCCATGGTGATGATGATGCAGAGGGTGTTTTTTCCTCTTCTGATGACCAAACCAGTGGAAACCAGTGAGCAGCATTAAACTGAGATGACTAGATGTGGCCTTTGCAAACTGCAGAGGAAACAGATGAACTGAACATGTGAAAAGGGAACAAGCAGATGTCAACATACTAGAAGTTAGTTTGAGTCATTGGACAAGCTTTTCACCCATTTCACTTCCAGATCCATCTCAGGTTTAAAAGTAGCTTCTAAAGCTGCAAACTACACATCCCTGGTGTTGAAATCTTGTTCACAACCAGCCAGCGTGCAGGGATGAAACTCTCTTCTTTTTCTTTTGTTGTTTTAAATTCATGATGCATGAATCTTAGTTGTTGTTTATTAAAGAGAAAGTATGAAACTCTGCAGAATTACTGTAATAAAACTCATTTGCTTTTTTATTTCTATAATTTTTTCAGAACTTAATTATATATGTGTGTGTGTATTGGTGAAATTTTGGCGATACGATAAGGATCACCATACAGGGGAGACGATACAACATATCACGATATATTGCGTTACATTCAGTCAGACGATATTAGCAATTTTTTAGACTGAATTTTTTGTAGGAATATTGAATAAACAGTCCAAACTAGGGCTGGGCGATGTAACCTAAAATCAGTATCACGATATATTGAGAATTTCACCTTGATAACGATAAATGGGCGATAACTACAGGTATGCACAGAAACAAAAGTTGTCCACTAGATGGGGCTGTCACATGTATTACTAGAGTCACATTTTTACGTGACTCAAGGTGGTACAGCTTTTTAAAGGGATGTGAACGTTACAACCTACACATCTTTTCATTTCTTTATTATCAAATTTATTGACATGGGAAAAATGATCACGACAAGAGTCAGAAATTTCGATAACGATACATTTTCGATTTATTGCCCAGCCCTAGTCCAAACTGATACGTAACATTTTTAACGTGAGTTATCTGAACCACAACAGAGGGATTTATATTTCAGTGGTGGAAACAAAACACACATTGCTCACTGCTGCCAACTAGCGGTCTGTGTTTGAATTGCACCAAAAGAAAAGAAAATACACAAATATTTGCATGTATATTCTTCCAAAAATTTGATACGTGGATTTTGAATATCAATATAAAATCACTGGATAAAATATCACTATATATATATATATATATATATATATATATATATATACATATATATATATATATATATATATATATATATATTCATAATTTATTTTTGTCACAAACACTTTCCTGCTCCAGATCCGGTCGATAGTCCCAGTCTGACTCAACATTTTCCACATAATTTGAGTTTAAATCCAACAAACACAAATATGAGATTCACAGTCAGTTTCTTCAACTCAAGTTTCCAGGTTAAATAAAAATTTGTGTTTTTCTGAATCTGCACCAAAATACAAGCAGCCCAAAACCAAGAAAACTGTAAAAAAAAAACACAGTAAATGTCACAGAGATCAGCCAAAAGGTTAGTATACATTTAAAACATGGCACTAGAATCATAATTTAAAGCACTTCTAACTTCCAGTTGTAGTCAAAAGTTTTGTGAATGACAGAAATATTAAAACAATCACTGCTGAATTAATATTCATGTAGGTCTCAAAACCTTTGGCCACAGTTCAACATGGTCCTAAAGCACATAAGCCACAACCAGGTGTCACTTTTGCAGTTTTGAAGCTCACGACTGTTGGGACGCGTGTGCAACTGTTGGTATTTTTAAGACAGAGTGTGGTGCTGGTTGAAGGGGTCCAACTTTATAACTCACCCAAATGTCTTATTTTCTGACAGTAAAACATAGAAATATAACATGATATGTTCTTTAAAGAAACGATTCAGCTGCAGCTTTTTCAGAAAAATGATCGTAAACCAATGAAAGGCATCTGTTTCTGTCAAAATGACAAACAGAAATGTCTTTTCTTCTCACAGGTCATAAATCTACATGAATCAGTTCACACCTACATTCTCTACTTGGAGAATCTGTTTTGGGGCTGTTTTGTGCAAATCAGGTATTAAAATCCATCTAAAATGAACAACATGAGTTTATGAGTTTTTTAAATTCACATTAAACCAAACCACAACTTTTTACTTCCTTTCTTTTCAGAGCTTAAGGAGGTCTCATGGCCTCAGGAGCTTCAACATGCTCCTCTAGACAAACGGTTACTCCAGATGATTTCCTCTAAATTCCTTCTACAGCTTTTCTGCTTCCTGAGCAGTGTTGACTCACAGTCTGAAGGATAATGTTCTCTAAAACAATCGCCGTTCTGTCCAGATTTAGGAAAATTTAGAGAAAACTACAACAACTCATCATGTATCAGCTGAATTCATCTCTATCCATCTTTATCGTTCTGCTCCGAGTTCCCTTTGGACCTGTTTCCACGGGAACAGATGCTCTTGTTTTTGCTCAGGATGCTGGTGTCAACTCGAGTGAGGGTGCACATGCTGCTCTGGTGACACGGGCGAAGTCTGGTGTTTTGGAGCTCTAGCTCGTCGTAGCTCGACATCCGAACGAAGGGACACCATCGGAAAACCTGCTTGAAACCAGCCCTGAACCTGCAGCAGAGCCCACCCCCACAGATCCGTCAGTGATCGGTTGTTTTACAGAGCTCCTCCATGATGGATCAGAACCTACCTGCCATTGAGGCAGCAGTAGATGATGGGGTTGTACATGGTGGAGCTCATCGCCAGCCACAGAACCGACAGGTACACCTGCTGGATGTACTTCCACTTGACCAGACGCTTGTTGAGGCCCGTCAAAATGAAGTAGACGTGGTACGGCAGCCAGCAGAGGGCAAAGGTCACCACCACGATGATCATCATCTTTACCACCTGCAGAAGGAGCAACCTAATGTCTTTAAGGTTTCTAATGGCATCATCTGGGCATGTCCTGATGGACCCAGATTCATAAAAAACCAAAATGTTTATTCATTTCGCAGACGCTTTTTATCCAAAGCGACGCACAATTTTTTATTTTTTATAACCTATAGGGCATGTTGTGATCTGTGGAGGAAACCGGGGTACCCAGAGGAAACCCACGCATGCATGGGGAGAACACGCAACTCCACGCAGAAAGGCAAGTTTTGAACCTGTGACCTTCGTGCTGCGAGGCAACAGTGCTAACCACTGCACCACCATGCAGCCCAAAAATGTTGGAAAATTGTAACATAATGTTTTGTCTCCAATAGTTATGATGCGTCCAAAATGGCCCCTGCAATATCTGCTCAGTGGTGGGTGGTGGTGTACTCGCACCAGGGCTGAAGGACTTGTTTTTTCTTTGTATTGAGTGATGTCCAGTCAACTGACTGTTTCTTTTTGTACTGAAATAAGTAAATGCAGCTCAGAATACGCAGTAGACCACACAGAAGCATTCATTTCCTGAACATACATGCATCTTTTATCCAAAATATTCAAAAGGATGGCAAAAAGCAAAGAATTTGGAAAGATCTGGGTCAGTTTCTCTGGTTACCCCCTGGATTCTGGGGAAAAAAAAGAAGATCCATCCTTCCATTGACGGATTGTGGGGAGCTGGTGCCTAGCTCCAGCCGTCACGGGGTGAGAGGCAGAAGAAGAAGAAGAAGAAGAAAAAGAAGAAAAAGAAGAAGAAGAAGAAGAAGAAGAAGTATACGTTTCTTTAGGGGACACCTTGGACAAATCATCAATCCTTAACGCATTATTAAGCATTAATAAACAAATAGTCCCTTTATTAACATTACTTAGTGCATAATTATGCATTAATAAACTAAGGGTCCCTTTAATAATGTTATTTAGTGCATTATAAAGCATTAATAAACAAAGAGTCCCTTTATTAACGTTACTGTTATTGTTAACTATACAGTGTCCTGCTAGGACAACAGCAGGGGGGTCTGTTTAGTGATGCATTAAGCTGTTGTTATGATTTATTTAATAGTTTATTAATGCTTACTAATTCCCTAAGTAACGTTAATAAAGTGTTACCAAGTCATTTTTCTGATTCTTTCACTAGAAAGACTCAGCTCAAGGTTAGGGGGCAATGATGATGTTTCATGGACGTGTGCCGGCCCCTGGTGGTGCATTTGCCCCATGAGGGAACGGTTCGATGGAGACGGTGCTTAATGAGGGAGTAAGCTACTGGAATTTCATATAGTTTTGTGTCCATTTGTTTTATTTGGTTGAAAAACTGAATAAATAGTGATTATTTAAATAAATAAATCATATTTGTGACACAAAATGACTTCACAAGCTATTTATACTCATTATAATCAACTTGTATAAGTAAAAAGGACCTGAGTTGCTTTCTGAGTGAAGTTTGTCGTGAGCCTGTCAGCCGTTTCCCTTCATCCTCATCACAATTTCCAACCAGCAAGAGCAGAGCGGCTGTTGCACGACGGCAGGTAAAGGTCAGTGATGACGCACCAGACGCAGCAGGGTCAGAGCGAGGCGGATGAGGACAGAGTCGTCACGTTGTCACGACACAATACAGAGCAGCAGAATGCTAAGAGGAGCAGATCATCAGCAGATGCTCTTCAATAAAAACCAAAGGAGAGCGACCTCTTCGTATCGCCATACCCGATTCCGCTGGAGAACTTTCCTATTGCACCTGTCTCCCACCAGCGGTTCTTTTCATTTAACCCTCTCAGGCTCAAAATAAGTTTTGATAAAAGGACAAACTAAGTCCTTCAGGGGTACTTCTGAGTTAGAAAATGCTCATGAAATACGTACGTGGAGTGACCAGGTAGGCAGGTTTTAATGTTGCAAATCTGCAACGCCTGCCTCCAGAGGGTTAAAAGTACCGTACCATACCAAGTTTATTTGTATAAAACATTTAAACACGGCATGAGAGCCGAACAAAGTGCTGAAGTCTCTCGTTTTTATCCAGAGAACAAAAATGGCAGCCTAGGGGACCTCTGAATGAAGAAATGCTATAATGCGGGTTTTCTTTCATTCCAAAAACCTCCGGATCAGTGAAAAATTCCAGCTCCTGGTCCACGTGCGATGTCACCTGAATAATCTGAGACCCGTTCTGTAGTATTTTTGAATTTAATCATTGAACTTTGCTCTTTAATCCCATGAGCTGTCTCTAGATGCTCGTCATCCCAGCTGTGATGTCCCTAATCCTCATTCAGCCCAGGCGTCTCTGAGGTCTGCTGGATGGTGTCAAAGTGCTTTTCATCAAATATCTATGAGCTGCCTTTGCAATGGTCTAGAAAACTTCAGGAACTAAAGGGAAAGTCTCCACCCAGATGTTTGGAGATCCTCACAAAAGCTCTGAGTAACTACCAAAACCTTCATAATGCATTAATAATTATTATTTAAGTCCTTTTTAGTAAATTCACCTTCCGTTTAGCTGCGAGTTGTGCCTGATAATTTTCAGATGAGTCTCCAGGCACCTCGCTTCCCCACAGCGACACCCCTATGATGGTGTAGGTGACGCCCATCACTGCTAGAGGCAGAACGTAGACCAGGACCGTGACGATGATGTGATACCTGCACACAAGAAGAAAACGCATCGCCAAGGTGCGTCAGAGCTTCCAGAGACAGAAGGGGGGGGGGGGGGGGGGGTTAGTGAGCTGCAAAACAACCAGGTGGTGCTCGATGTCTGCAGGGCCTCACATGAACGGGTCGTCAGCCACGCGGGGCCAGGCCACGTAGCAGAAGGTCCTGCCTGGAAGTATCCGGGTGGTGGAGAAGTAGCAGAGAGGGAAGGCCAGGACCACGGCCAGACTCCAGATACAGAAGATGATGCCGATGGTGGCCTTTGCTGACAGACGAGGCTTCAGCGGATGGATGATGGCCATGTATCTGAAAGGTGCAGCCCACAAAAACAAACATGGAGGTTCTGCTGGGTTTGTAGCCTACAGATGGCATGTGCATGACTCAAAGCAAACTCTAGGTAAAATCGGGAAGATTCCCCCTGAGGTTGTTAATAACCAGGCTCTAGAGAGCTATAAATCTCCTTTAAGCCTCATGATGAGGCTTTTATTAGTAAAACCCACGAACGTCGGAGCTTTTAACAGCAGCTTTAACGTTTAAGAGCTGAGAAAAGGGAAAATGCACCTCCAGCAGACACAATTGTTGCCCCTCGTTCTAATTAGATTCAAATTAGCAGTCATAATTTGTTCAAAGCCTTGATCTGTCTGAGGAGGTCTCATCAGTGATGTATCCTGCATTACTTTCAAAACTCAATTATTTCTTTCCTGTTTAAATCCAGCAAGTGTGCACAAATCTACTTTCTCATAATCCAGCCATCCTCTTCCAATTATCTGGGTTTGGGTCGCGGGGGCAGCAGCCTAAGCAGAGATCCACAGACTTCCGTTTCCTCATTCACTTGGGTCAGCTCCTCCGCGGGAGTCCCAAGGCGTTCCAGGTCCAGCCGAGAGACATGATCCCTCCACCACGCCCTGTGTCTCCCTTTGGGTCTCCTTCCAGTTGAACGTGCCCGGAAAACCTCACCAGGGAGGTGTCCAGGAGGCATCCTGACCAGACACCTGAGCCACCTCAACTGGCTCCTCTCGACGTGAAGGAGCAGCAGGTCTACTCCGAGCCCCTCCTGAGTGACTGAGCTTCTCACCCTATCTCTGACGGAGAGCCCAGCCACGCTTGTATCTGTGATCGTATTCTTTCTGTCACCAAAGCTTGTGATCAGGGTAGGGGCGTAGATCGACCGGTAAATCGAGAGCTTTTCCTCCCGGCTCAGCTCTCTCTTCTCCACAACAGACCGGTACAACGCCCGCATCACTTCAGACGTGGCACCAACCAATCTCCCACTCCATCTATCAGTTTTTAATAATATGTTAATCAACTATTCTTCATAATAAAAGCTTGATACCAAACCAGATTTATAATAACCAAACGCACTTAATGATTTAAGTGGACAGATAGTCAAAAGCTGTTTCACAGACACAAATGTTGATGGCAGGATGAGCACTGCTGTGTAATATTATTATTATTATTATTATTATTATTATTATTATTATTATTATTATTATTATCATGCAAGTCTTTAGTCAAGTTACAAGACTGATTCAATGCAATCAGTGCAGCAATAAAAGCATCCAGAAAAGTGTTATTTTACAAAAATAAGCAGCAGATCATCGGATGGATCAGAAGAAAGGACTGTGATGATGTTGCATGTCCTTCTAAATATGATTGTCATCTTCTCTCTGAAGAAAATATCAAATATTTAAAAACGCTGAAGTTCACAACTCACTAGTGTTGAATCTGTTTTTGAGGCCAAAATCTGTCATGATTCATCAGAAATGCGACTTCCAGTCCGTGTCTTTGTCGATTCAAGTCAAATGGATTTTTTAAACAGGCTGTTGCCCAGAATTTTTATGCTATTGTGAGTCTTACCTGTCCAAGGCTATGGCCGTCATGGAGTAGATGCTGGCGAACACAGCAGTGACGGGGAAGAAGTTGTGAAACTTGCAGTAGACCTCTCCAAAGTACCACTCTCCGTGCGCCGCGTAGATGAAGTTGATGAGCGTGTTGAAGGCGGCCATGGACGCGTCGGAGAAAGCCAGATTCAGCAGGAAGTAGTTGGTGACGGTCCGCATCCGCTTTTGCGCCAGAATGATCCAGATCACGATCAGGTTGCCAAAAACCGCCACCGCCAGCACCGTGATGTAAGCCATGGACCAGAGCGCGATGCGCCACGCCGGCTGGACGAACTGGTTGGCCAGAACTCTGCTGGAGTTGGATCCATCCGGTCCAGGAGCCATTCTGTAAGGATCTGGGTCAGATTACTGCTGCTGTCAGAGGAGGAGAGAAGCCCTTCTGCTGCGCAGCGGCGTTAAGGAGACCGGAGTGGTCCTGACGCAAAGATCCATCTGTGGGCGTTTCCTGTAGATGACAAAACACAATTATTAAAGTGGTTCAAAGATGTGAGAGAAACGTACAATTTCAGATCTCTGAATTAGCAACAACTTTAAACGCTATAAACCAAACCTGATATCCAGCAGAAATGACCTCCAAGCATCATCATGCATTAGTTGTCCTGTAACTCTGTTTGGAGCTTTTATTCCACAGATGTCCAGCTGCTGTTCCCTGAATTGGAGGTCTGATCAGCCCAGTGTAACACCATTCTTCCCTCACTGTCAAAAAAGAAACAGCAAAGCCAAAATCAGGGTTTTATGAATGATTGTTATGTAAGCTTAATCCTCGGCCTACTGGATCTTGGAATATGTCTGGAGAGTCTGGATGAATAAAACCCTCAGAATTAAGGGATTTACTCTCATAAAACATTCATTTATTTAAATAAACCACCCATGTGTGAGCAGAGAAGACTGATCTACACTTCTCAAAAAATAAGACATCCCAGATCTGAATGAATTAAATGTTGTCATTAAACACGTTGTTCTTTACATCGTTGCATGTGCTCTCAACAAAATCACACATTACCAAATAAACCCATGGAGGTCTGGATCTGGAGTCACACTGCAGGCTGATTCAAGCTTGATGTCATGTCCTTAAAACAAGTCTAAATAAGGCTCATTAGTGCCTCCATGCTCCTATATGACCCCCCCCCCCCCCCCCCCACACACACACACACACACACACACACACAACTCCTGGTCATGGTCCTGATGAGGTGGCGTATGGTCTCCTGAGGGATCTCCTCCCGGGGCTGTACTGAAGCATCCACCATCTCCTGGACTGTCTGTGGTAAAGTTGGATGGAGAGAGACATCCAAGATGTTCTCGATTCGATTCAGGTCTGGGGAACGAGCTAGCCAGTCCATAGCATCAAGCCTTCGTCTTGCAGGAACTGCTGACACACTCCAGCCACACGAGGTCCAGCATTAAGAGGAACCCAGGGCCAACCGCGCCAGCCAATGGTCTCAAGGGGTCTGAGGATCTCATCTCGGTACCTAATGGCAGTCAGGCTAACTCTGGTGAGCACATGGAGGGCTGCGTGCCCACCCCACACCATTTCTGACCCACTGGCAAACTGGTCTTGCTTGAGGAGGCTGCGGGCAGCAGAACGTTATCCACCACCAGTATGAACCTGCTTTCATCTGTGAAGAACACAGGCCACCATGGCAGTGGCTCTGGCAGTGCTCCTCCTGTTCCCACTTGCACAAAAGAGCAGCCCTGCTGCTTGGTTGTTGCCCTCCTATGACCTCCTGCACGACTCCTGATGAACTGGCAAGTCTCCTGCTGCGCCTCCATGCACCGGACACACTGACAGACACAGCAAACCTTCTAGCCACAGCTCGCACAGATGTGCCATCCTGGATGAGCTGCTCTACCCGAGCCACCTGTGTGGGTTGTAGACTCTGTTTCATGCTACCACTAGAATGAAAGCACCACCAGCATTGAAAAGGGACTAAAACATCAGCAGAGGAACTGGGGAGGGGTCTGTGGTCACCACCTGCAGAACCGCTCCTTTGGAGAAGTCTTGCTAATTGCCAATAATTTCTACCTGTCTTCCATTCCATTAGCACAACAGCAGGTGGAACGGATTGTCAGTCAGTGTTGCTTCCTGAGTGGGCGGTTTGATTTCACAGACGTGTGACTGACTTGGATTCATGTTGTGTTGTTTCAGTTGATAACATTTTGTTGATTGAAGCCGAGTGTGTCGTTCCTGCTAACACCTTTTATATTATTGAATCCACAACAAGTAAACAGGTTTAAAATGATTAACTTCTTCCAGGTGACACAAATTAAACATCAAATTAAATCATTAACACAATTGTACAGAATATATGGGAATAAAACACGTTAACAGCTTAAAATCAATATATTAGTTAAGAATGAGTTACGACAAACCGTGTGTGTGTGTGTTGTGTGTGTGTGTGTGTGTGTGTGTGTGTGTGTGTGTGTGTGTGTGTGTGTGTGTGTGTGTGTGTGTGTGTGTGTGTGTGTGTGTGTGGCCATATGCTTCTAACTTTAAAGAGCAAGTCAACCCCTACCAGAGTCTAACTCCACTCCCACTTCATGTTTGAAAAATGCAACAAATGCTGTTGCCAGGCAGACCGAGAGGGCGGAGCTGCTAACAAATACACACACACACACAGGCTCACGACAGCATTGTGACATCATAATGTACCAGTTTACATCATAGCATACCTCTTAGCCAATAGCGGTGGCAGATTTAAATTAGAATACAGTGCAGAGTTTTTACCTGACAACGGCACAACACTGACAGTTTTAGGCAGAATATTTAAATTTTTAACTAAGATGCACTGAAGTGCCAAATTATTGACGACACGTGTCTGCAGCACGATTAGACACTCGTTTATTTAGTTTATCAGCAAAAAAAAAGTTTATTTGGGGGTGACTTGCTCTTTAACGTTGACCCGCTGAGTTCCTTTTTGTTGTTTCACTTCATTTCACATCAAGAGGAGCCAGTTGAGGTGGCTCGAGCATCTAGTTAGGATGCATCCTGGACGCCTCCTTGGTGAGGTTATCCAGGCACGTCCAACTGGGAGGAGACCCAAAAGAAGACCCAGGGCATGCAGGAAGGCCTGTGTTCCTCATTTGGTCAGGGAACGCCTTGAGATTCACCTGGAGGAGCTGGCCCAAGTGGCTGGGGAGGGGGAAGTCTAGGCCTCTCTGCTTAAGCCTGGGTCACACAGAAGACAGATGCGCTGTGTTACGTCATGCTTGCGCCATCGATTTAAAAAGAAGACATTACGGTTACTAATAGTGACGCGGGGAGCGCAACGCCGCATCCCAGAAACGCCGTTCCGCATGGAGGCGCTGAAGATAGGCAGCTGAAAATGGATGGATGTTTCACTTCAGCAGATGTTTGCTATCATCTCAAATTTTTACCCCTTTACCAAGTTCTAGACGTATGGTCATCTTTCCTCTGTCAGACGTTCACTTTTCAAACTTAAATGACAGAAGATGTACTCCTTCCTTAAAGACCATCAGAAGGTCAGATAATCTGTTTCCTCTCAGTGAGACCTCATTAACCAGAGACCTCCTCTTCTGGACCACTCCCTGTTTCAAATGTCACCATTCAATCCCCTTTTAAACACGCCCTGTCATCCACATTAAAAAGGTCAGTACCCATTAAAGTTAATGCTGATAGAATCACTGGCAGCATCTGCATTGATTCCTCGACCGTGTGTGAACAATCAGAGGAGGTTTTACCAAAAGGAGGGAGGCAGCATGGATGATGGGCATGTGGTTGTGTCAGGTGTTTCATCTGTGTAATAATTGTGATTCATGCAGGGCGAAGACAAGCAGAGATTAAGTCAATAAATCCCTGAAGGAAAACGCATAAATGTTAGTGAACCTAACGTGATCAAAGTTTGACCTGGATTCAGGATTCATTTTTCATTTCCATGTTAAAGGGAGGCTAGGCAGTTTGGACTTGCTTTTAGCACCCCCTAGTGTTCGTTTGTTGTACAAAAAACAAAACCTCCTCGCCGTGCGTTCGTCTTTTTTTACACCTTAATCTAACAGCTGAAACGTCTCCCCAGTCTTCATTAGAGTCTACAGGGGCGAGTCATCTCTAAATTAAACAAATCAGCTGTGTTCATGATCTAAAACATGCAGGAAACGTGCTGAAACCAGACTGCAGTGCCAGGTATGTCAGCTCAGCAGAGCGGACTGGCAACTCTGAAGTTGCAAGTGGACTATTCTGGCAAAAATACTTGCTCAAAAATATGAAAAATTTGCTAAGTATCCCTTTGTAGGGGTAACTATAGGATATATTAACATATTGGAGAAAATATAGGACGTCCAGACCCAAACTGACCGGAACCACAAGCAGCAGAATCAGGTGATGAAGCAGAGAGGTCCTCCCAGGGAGTGGGGACCACTGGCGAAACTCAGGAGAGGAGACGAGCACACACACACAGGGCACTTCAATGTAGACACACATAGATTGCATCTGATGTAAAACAACAAATAAAAGGAAGCCTAGCACCATGTGTACCTAAATGTGCAGTTTTTTGCTTTATTGGGGGTTTGGGGACTCAGAACCGGTCAGTATCTGGTGTGACCACCATTTGCCTCATACAGTGCAACACATCTTCTTCGCAACATTGCCATCAGCAAAGTGCTCATTCACACGACGCCACACACACTGTCTGCCATCTGCCCTGAACAATGCAAACCGAGATTCATCCGTGAAGAGAACACCTCTCCAACGTGCCAGACGCCATCGAATGTGAGCATTTGCCCACTCAAGTCTGTTACGGCGACGAGCTGGAGTCAGGTCAAGACCCCGATGAGGACGACGAGCATGCAGTTGAGCTTCCCTGAGACGGTTTCTGACAGTTTGTGCAGAAATTGTTTGGTTATGCAAACCAATTGTTTCAACAGCTGTCTGAGTGGCTGGTCTCAGACGATCTTGGAGGTGAACCTGCTGGATGTGGAGGTCCTGGGCTGGTGTGGTTACACGTCATCTGCTGTTGTGAGGCCGGTTGGATGCACTGCCATATTCTCTGAAACGCCTTTGGAGACGGCTTATGGTGGAGAAATGAACATTCAATGCACGAGCAACAGATCTGGTTGACATTCCTGCTGTCAGCGTGCCAATTGCACGCTCCCTCAATGCTTGTAGCATCTGTGGCATTTTGCTGTGAGACAAAACTGCACATTCCAGGGTGGCCTTTTATTGTGGGCAGTATAAGGTACACCTGTGCACTACTCATGATGTCGGATCAGCATCTTGATGTGGCACACCTGTGAGGTGGGACGGATTATCTCAGCAAAGCAGAAGTGCTCACTATCACACATTTAGACTGATTTGTGAACAGTGTTTGAGAGAAATGGTGATATTGTGTATCTGGAATGAATTTTAGATCTTTAAGTCCATCTCATGAAAAATCGGAGCAGGAACAAAGGTGTTGCGTTTATATTTTTGTTGAGTGTATGTAAGGGAAAATCACGCTTCTGAGCAAAAATGTTATCTAAAGAGAAGGGCAAAATCATCTGTAGCCCATAGCTGGTCAAATTCAAAATAAAGGAGATCATAATAGATATGTCATAAAGAAATCAGCTGTAATGAAATAATGCAGAAATATATTTAAAAGAAGTAATAAAATAAAGAAGAAACACTAGAATGTAAATCAGTGTTGATAGTAATAAAAGCTATATGTGAACGTACCACAGTAGGAATCAGGGATTAGTAGACAAAACTAATTTTTTGGACGTTACAACTTTAACATAAATCTCAGGATTTGGTGTCATTTTTGGCATAAAAGAGACATTTTGGTTTATTTTTGCCTGATGTAGCTTTCTATTGGACTGAAACAAAGTACACAGACCAATTATATAAAAACATTAATATAGGGACCCTTTGTTTATTAATTCTTAAAGAGATACGTTGCAACTTTTCATATTTTTAATTCTTTTCTTCAGCCAGCTTGTGCTAAAATGACCCTTTACAGGGTTAATGAAAGCACCACACATTTAAAGGAAAAAATGCACAAGAACAGATAGAATAATACATAAAAAGAACACTTTTCTGATCAAATTCTTCTTTTTTCATTTTCCTCTGATAAACATTTACTTTATTCTTCCTCCTGCTGCCTCCCAGTCAAACCACAGAAACCACATGGTGCTGCGAGTGACGCCTCCTGGAGCGGCAGATAAAAAACAAGACGGCGAGTTTGTGTTACGTCATAAACTGTTCCACTGTCTGAAATTTGATACACGCAAAGACGAAGAGAAGGGGCATGGAAACGAGGGTAAAACGACACAAGGAAGTAGGAATACAGAACGGGAGAAGTCCCTATTCCCTCCTGGTCGTTCCTGTCAGGGCGTGTGAGTGAATAACAGGTTTACGAGGCTGCAGCTGCTGGCAATTCCTGCTTGGGAGTTTCTGTTTATGACGACTTCCTCTAAGCTCAAAGGTTGCTCAGGTTTAGTAAACAGGACCGGATCCACACAGAGAAGTAAGACTCTCTGTTTATCTTCTAGTGGTTTTCTGATTATGTCCTTGCCGTGCACACGTTTTGACCTGCAGAGACTTTAACAGACGCTCAGATCACCATTCATACCCGTCTGCAGAAGAAGTTTTGTGAACGTGTTGACCACATCTAGATAGCAAAATAAAAATAATGAACAAAACATGTTAAATTTAGTGATATGTTCTTGATAAACTTGTGAAATGCTGACCCAGCTCCTCACAGGACGCCAAACGGTTCCCCTATTGGGCCTTCGCAGCAGATGTGCCGTTTGAGCCTCCATAGTTTTTATTGTTGATCCTGAGTCGGGGAGCAGAAAGCTGTTCTGAAACAGTTTCACAACAATCAGGCTTAAAACTCAAATCTTGAGATCTCCTAAATACTTTACACCAATAGATAATGTCCAGATAATAAAGAATCCCTGGAAAATGATCCTCTTAGACAAAGGAGACTTTAGAGAGATTTGGAAACAATAACAGAGGCTCTGCCACTTTTGTTTGTGAGAAATCTGCAGCGTTCTGTTACTCATCTGTGTCCGCTCACCACAGATAGGTGACCTGTTGATAGCACATGACCTCAAACAAGGCAATCAAAGCAATCCAGGTGACGACAAGTCGTAAAAATAAACGCACATATTGTTTAATGCAATTTAAGCTGCTTTTTTTTATATTTATACAACAAAAACAGGCTTTTCTAGATGATTTGGTCAGTAGAATAAGAGGTTTGAAACATGTGACCTGCAGAACACTTGAAGGTTATCAAAGAGTTCACATAGAGATCGTTTCAATTGATTTTAGTGCAGGAAAAATCAGTTACTGTGACAGTATTTCAATTGTGAATTTAGCACCCAAAAGACATTTTACTACATGCTAATTGTCTTGCCTTCCGACTGAAACTCTCCTCTGAGGACCGAACTCATGCATAAAGGTGGAGCCGGTTAGAAAACTTTCCAGCAAAGATAAAATAAACATTTACTCGGTCAGTAGAGTCAGTTTACCTGTGTGGGAACCATTTGCATACAGCCGTGCTCCAAAGGCTTGCTTTTCAGCTAAGAGAGTGTGTTAAAGAGTCAGTTACTTATTTCCTCATTTCATTAACTCACGCCTGGACTTCAGCCCATCTCAGCCCGGTTTTGTGTCAGACACAAACCCGTCGAGTTCAGAGCTTTGCTGCTTTCAGGTGAAGGAGATGCAGAAGATGGAGCTCGAGTCTTTCTCACCGGTGTCCACCGTTGCTGTTTGTGGTGGGACACACGGAAATGAGCTGACGGGGGTTTACGTTGTGAGAGAAATGCAGAAGCAGAAGGTGGAAAAGGTGGGATTGACTTCAGTAGATGTTGTTCTGACAAATCCGCGGGCCGTTGCCCTCGGTCGAAGATACGCCGAGATGGATCTCAACCGCTGTTTCAGTGACGCCCACCTGAGGTAGGAAATAAGGAAGTGGTCCCAGAAGTAGAAAGAAGTGAAAGCAAACATGCTCTCTGGTTCTGCAGTTCCCCTCTGACAGAGTCAAGTGTGTATGAGGTGAGGCGAGCTCAAGAGCTGAATGCTCAGCTGGGACCCAAAGGAAGTGAGGCGGCGGTAGATCTACTCATAGACCTGCACAACACAACCGCCAACATGGGCGTGTGCCTCCTCTTCTACTCCATAGACTGGCTCACCCTGCACATCTACAGGTACATAAAGGTACCAAGACCCTCCACACACATCTTTATTATATAATCTGGCCTCTAAGTATAATGAAAACCATTTGAACTCATTTGATTTTCAGAACAAAATGTCTCCTTTGCCCGTAAGAGCAATTGATGTGGGCGTTCCAATTTCTGATGCTTACTCCCTGGAAGCAGTGGGAAAGCATGGATTCGGTAACTGTGGGTCTGTGGAAGGTTGTTTTTCTCCTGGATGTTTGTACTAATGACAGAATTTTTTTTTTACAGCGATAGAAGTTGGCCCTCAGCCCAACGGCGTCCTCAGGGCTGACATCTTCAACATGATGAAGAAAACGGTGGACCTCACAATGGACTGGATCCAGGAGTTTAACTCTGGTAAGACGACAGCACGCGCCAGCTCCTGAATGCACAAGTTATCCAACGTTTTTGTTTTATAGTGTTTGAATAAAATTACTTCCTCTGACAAAAGGTTAGAGATCAGGGTTTAACTGACATCTGATTCCAGCATCATGTCTTCTCCATCTCCAGGATGCACTTTTGAAGCAGGCGAGGTGGAAGTGTTCACTGTGGTAAAAAGTGTGGACTACCCAAGGGACCAGACTGGTGAAATCACCGCTACTATACACCCTGAGCTGCAGGTATAGGATCACACAGGAACCTGTTCACCAACAAAGTAACTATAGCAACCAAAGAGTAAATCATTTGCACATCGTTTTTCAGGATAATGATTTTAAGCTCTTGCGCCGCGGGGATCCAGTGTTCCTGTCGTTTACCGGAGAGACGGTGGAGCACGAGGGAGACGAGCTCCACCCGTTCTTTGTGAATGAATGTGCCTACTATGAGAAGAAGATTGCTTTCCACTTGGGTCAGAAGACAACTTTCCAACTGCCTCCTGTTTGCATGAAGAAGAACTGAGAGAGGACCAAGAGCTTCCTCACTTAAAAGCAATGAGAGAAACTGGAAACATGACTACCTCTGTTAAATGGGATTAAAGATTATCTGTAACACTTACTGTGCTTGGATTAATTTCATTCTCAGGGCTTTTAGCTAAAGGTGTACTGAAGAACTGTGAATGTTTTGGTTAAAACAGCAAACCAGTTTTTTCCCTTTTAGGAACTATGTAGGATTAAAACATCTATACCAGTGACAGTCTCACTCTGCTGTGATTTAATGTAGGCAATACGTCTATTTCTTTTGCTAATCCTGGCCCCCATCCCACGGAGCCCCATCCAATTTGAATTGAGCTCCATTTGGCATCAGCCAATAGCATTGGACATCCACTTACAGATCAATCACAGCGTGTGCACGAGCGTTTGAGGACGTACCTAGGCAGACGCAGAGCTGGCGACATTTTTTATGGACATTAAATCCAATCCCAATATTCACACTGCACCCTACAGTCTTCCTGAAGTGCACTAGGAGGAAGCTAGGCTTCGAGTGTGTAGTAAATAAGTGTGCATTAATTGTCAAATGCCAAACACATAACAGGATGCCTGCCGGTTGTTGTGGTGCTACTTTAAAAATTAAAACTTTATTAACAACTTTCAAAGAAACAATTTACAAAATTGACATTCATTGCTGTCCATATTGAATCTTAGTCTAAAACATTCAGAGCATGAATAATTATTGGCTTTAAATTAACTTTAAAAGACATATTTACAGAAAAGGCACGTGAGCCTTTGCTCCACCTTCTTCTCAAAATTCCCATGCAGCAATGGATTGTGGATGATACCCTTCACCGAAGTCTGCATCGATGTGGACTTGGGCAAAGTGTGGATCAAGTGAGGGTCATAGTGAGAATCAGGACACCCTACGCATCCCTGGACAAGAACAGGGCATTGAAGGGCGTAAGTGTGGAAGTGTTGGGATTGGATTGAAGTCTTTGTTATTCTCTGTTAATTATTGGCAAGCTGGTGATGCATGTTCATGAACAAGGGGCGTTGCTTCCAGCTGTTATCAGGAAGTAGAGCTTAAGGTGCAGTACATGTTTCCGCCTATAGATGGTGCCCTCTGACAAAAACTCTCAAATTTCTTCTTTAATATTTGAACAAAATTCTGAGATGTGTCCAAATAAAACATTCTGGGAAGAGGTGAGGACATCATCAATTCCTTATGATTGACAGCTTCTTCTATTTAGCGTTTTTAAATCTACAGCATAGATTTCCAAGACGACCAAAGATAATCAAGATTTTTTAAAAGTAAAAACAAATAAACAAATTTTATTTTTCATTTGCACAGCTCATACATGTGTGTCTGTCTTCTCAAACCCCTGCAAGTCGTGGGAGTTTTCCTCTCCACTGTCGCTACATGCTTGATTAGTATGAGGATTGCTGTAAAGACTAACTTGATGCAGTCTGCTGGGTTGAACTGAAATCAATTGGAATATTGACTTTGTGAAGTGCCTTGAGACGATTCTGTGATTTGGTGCAATATAGATAAACTGAATTATATAATCCCAGAATAAGCATATTGGAAAATCTCTGATCGTTGAAATCCTCTAGCCTGCTGGGGGGTGCTGAATATCTCTTTGTTCGTTAGTTTTTAACGATTTCAAGAAAAATAAAACAATCAATCCCAAAGAACTAAAAGTGTACAAAAAAATTTCTTCATAAATGTAAAATTACATGAAATCTTTGTATCACCATCAGAATCACAACTAGATTAATGCTGCAGGTATAAATGTACAAAAACATGTTTTAAGATCTTACTTATAATATTTAAATAAAAGTGACACAAAACACTATTAAAAGTTGGCAAATGTCTGATTTAATAATACAGAACAAGTACAAACAATGTGCTTCAGAACACCTAAAACTTTTACAAAGGCATAGAATTCATATCAGACATGGAAGCAGACACCGTGGTGTACACACTTGTACTTGTGTTAACCAGCCAAGAGCTAGAAACTAAAAAAGTCACAAGTGATTCGCACCAAGACAAACTCTCTTTCTGGAGAATAATTTTCTTTATAAAGTTTTATTTTATTCCCCATTGGTCTTGACTCCGAACCATAATCCATCCTTTCTGAAGGATCGCAGCGCTCGGGTTTAACTTCACTGCTAAAGCATCATTATTGCTAAACTTTTGAAGATTTTATTGCTGCTGCTAATTTAAATGACGGTAATAACGCTGTGGTCAAGCAGCCATTCGTTCCTAAGCCAACAAAAACGGAGTTCTACACGATTCGAGTTAAAAGGTTAAAAAGTGTTAAAACGGCAGTGGTTTAGTTTAAAAGGAGCTGGTCTCCCCGAGTGACATCAAGTCAATTAAACTGAATAATCCTAATTAATTGCATTTTAAACACACAGTTGGCGTATTAACCCCAGTGACAATGGAAGGTGAGTGGTTCCGTTCTCAGTGAGTGACATTTGGTGACATTTAACGGTGACATACCACACAGGCTCAAACCCACAATTACCACAGATGGAAAGGTCATCTCGAAAAAGACGTGCAAAGGCTTGATATTTAAAATTGTGCAGAAACAAGACAACAAAACACTAAAATGAAGGCATGTTTGATATTCTAGTCACACGGAAATAGCTACCTAGACCTGGTCCAGGTCTGAAAGTCTTTATAGTGCAGGTTTAGCATCTTGAGCTGAATTAAGGAGGATGTGGTGAGCAGCTTAGAAGCTTTGGCAACAAAACAACAAGAGCACAAAAGATAATCTCACACCAAAACATCTGGAAGCATGCAAAGAAACCTAAAGAGGAGGAGGAAGCTTCTGCATGTGACGCAGGTCAGCGACACCCTGTGATTGTTTCATTGTGCATTCTGCTTTTCACCGACCGGCTCCACAAGCGGTTATCGGGAAGATCTGGGACCTGTTGGTTGTTTAAAGTATGCTACTGCTCACGTTTACGCTACCCTGTACGCCACCATGCGGGTGTAGCTCTTGCGGTGACTTTTGGCTGCCCAGAGGAACAGAGCAGCTGCCATCATCTGCAGAGGGAAGGAGATGAGGGCGAGGTAGAGCGACCAGCCCATGGAGCCATCCACCCCGCTTGGGGGTTCGTGATTGTGATGCAGCAAATCCACACCAGCTCGGAAACAGCAGACGGTGCCAAGAGAGCACAGACCTGATGGGAGAACAGGAAGTGGGAGGAGTTATAGCTCTCATGTAAAGCAGCAGCGTTGGTCCGACAGCCAATGACGACTTTACGCAAACAACATAAGTGTGGTTCTAAAGCCAAACACAGAAACCAGAGAGGCCGTAAACATTTCAAAGCAGAGTTTAAACTCAAAACGCTCCAACATCACTGGAACATTTCACCCATTTCTGGGACATTTAAAGATTCAGACGAATCTGGAAATAACAAGCAGAGTGCATCTAACATCAGGGCTTCCATCTACGCCATCATGTGATCGATTTTTACAGCGCTCCTTACTGACCCAGGATCTGTCGTGACACATTCGGGGTTCCTCCAGGATCTACAAGTCTTATGCTGCAGAGGGTTAGGAGAGCCTAATGACTGACCTGACGGAGCAGCACATCTGGTTGATTTACTGCTTTGGTTGGTTTTACAGCACCGTTGGCGAGTGTGAGACACAGAAGCTAACTCACACGCTTCCTGCAACAGCGGAAAATTACTTCCCGTAAAAACATTATGTAGTCTTGAGAGGTCAACTTCTATTCTACATAAATCCTTGGATTTTATTTTCTGATTCACTAAGCATGAGAACCGTCTCAGCGTTTGGTGTTGGGGCATGTTTTTGTGAGTAAAAAACAACCAGACAGCCCAGAAACCCCTCTAGAGCAGCGGTTCCCAGAGATGTGGTCCAGACCCCACTGTGGGTCACCAGGAACTGCACAAGGGGTCTTGATTTAGAGAAATCACAAAAGAAAACTGAAAAACACTCGTTGAAGCTACATTTTTAACATTATGGTTACAAAAACTCAATTAAATTGAATTGTTTTGCTTTTTAACCAGAGCTGCCTGGGGTCACATGATTGGACAATACCGTATTGGCCCGATTATAAGACGAACACTCTTTCTAAGACTAATCTTCAGGAAAAAAAATCACTTTTTAAATAAACTATTTGTATTGAAAATTTGAGAACAAATACTGATTAAAAATACTGTTTTAACGCAAACTATCAGAACTTTGCTGACATGTGAAATCAAAAGTTTTATTCAGACGCCCTCTGCCTCGCTGTACTCTCATTCTCACTCATGCTGCTGCGGTCCTGGTGGACCATCAGATCGCTTCACCTGCCGACTCCTCCCAGAACGTCATCCTCACTGCCATCCAAGGCATCCATGCATGCTATGCTTGACGCCTCTGCTGAAATGACTACAGTCATCTTAAAATTTGCATAACTCTACCTTATAGCTTGTTAACTTGCCCCACTTTCGGTCCACTCTGCCCCAGACTATTTTTTTCTCCTGTTAAGAACACACGACCTGGCGCCCTCTGCTGTTACGGGCGTGTAATGGTTAGACCCCGATTATAAGACATTTTAAAATTATTTTAGATGAAAGAAACCTCGTCTTATATTCGGGTCAACACGGTAGCCATTTTGTGGGTCTGAAGATGGAACATTTGAGAACCACTGCTCTAGGGGCCCTGCCTCAGTAAACAATGCAGAGAAAACTGCATGCATGTTTGTTATGGTAACATGCATGCATGCATGCAGATGTATGATGTCATCATCTTTACAAATATTACTGCACATTGTGAATATTGTGCTTGATTTGAAGAAACTTGTGATTCAAATTGAAATCATGATTCAATCTTTCCTTAAAGCCCTATCTCACATCCCACATCTGTAAACAGACCGATAGAAACAACACTAGTTTGTTTATTATGGTCTGTGGTGCGCGGTTAGAAAAATGAATGCTTTTTTTCCTCACCTGCAAGAAAATGGAGTACTCCCACAACCAAAGTGGGCGTAAAGCTGCGGCACAGGCAGGCGCACACGCCAACGAGCCCGCTGAGAAACACCAGAGCCAGGGACACCAGGGGCAAGAGGAACTGGCACCTCCACAGGTCTGGATCACAGATAACAAAGATGAGCAGCTGAACTTTTACACCATCAAGCGCATGACTGTGTTTAAGTGTTCCAACAACAAGAACCAGTTCAAAAGTTATTGGAATTAGGATAGCATCTCCGGAGAGGAGCGGTGACGCGACACTCACAGGTTCTCAGCAGATCTTCGGGGCTGTCCTCCTGGTATTTATACTTTTGTTTGAACTGCTGAGGAAGAGTGAAGCTCACGCAGTGGGTCTCCATCTTTGGGTCTGAAGGGAAACAACACAGATCCTTGGTGTGTGAAAAGTGGTTTGATACAGCTCCAGGCTTCCTCATGAGAAACAGTGCCGTCTCACACACAAACCAGCACCAAACAATCAGCACTGTGACTACCACCTTAACACAAACCACCATCGGTAGATGAGCTTCATCACCCCCATCCAATTGCACCATGACATGGATCACTTGCCTTGTTTATAGTACTATAGGCATTACAAATAGTCAACACTCAGTTTTAATTGGACAAAAGAAAAGGAATCTTGATAAACGATGAGACCAGGTGAACAGGAGGCTCCTGATATTCTCCAGTGAGTCTTTCATCCTGCAGGAAGACCAACTTATCTTTCTTGGTATGGAACTGGTCTTGCAGCTCTTGTTTATTCATTTGTACGGTAGACGGTAAGACGTCAATAACTGGTTAAAGAAATGTTGGAAAACGTAGATGTAGATGGGATGTGAACTTTTTTGAAAGGAAACTGAGAAACATCTTTAGCCAGAGAATTTCTTAAAGGATCCACATCATCAGTGGAGAAAATGGTGTTTGATTCCGTTTCCTGGGTAGCAAATCTGTAGGATATAATCTGGATCACTCTCTTAGTGTAGACTCTTTGTAACAAACCATTTCTATTTGCTTATGGAAATCAAAGTGCCATCTAAATCTCCAGAGTTTTGATCAACATTAGTTAGCTAAAATGATTAGCCTGTAAAGCAAAAGGTAAAGGATGAAGAGTAATAAGTTTAATGTCTTGATCAAGGCAAACAAACCAGCAGCTTCGCTGAGGTTTACGGTAAACTACCTGGACATCCACTTAGATGAGTGCACTCTGAGGGCTGTGTTCTGTCGTTACTGTCATTGCCTGGATGAAGACCATCTGTTGATTAAGAAACTCATTAAAATCTTTAATCAGCTTCATAGAAGCTTAATTTATCACTTAAATGTTTTTAAATACAGTAACAAATGTTACATTTTAGCAGATTTTTTATCAAAAAGTAGAGGTGGACGTTAGGCTGTGAGCTCAGATTTGGTCGTGTTAGGACGGCTGAAGCAGCAATACACCTCCAGGGCGTCCACCCTGTCTTCACAATGAAGAAGGTGGCGGCTTCAGCAGAACCTGATGGAACCCTGAACAGGTTGGACTGTCTGATCAGATGTGTTGAAGCAGTAAACTTAAACATGATGGTTGGTAACCCTGAAGGACCAGGATTGGACTAACCTGTTTTCAGCAGAGAATTATTCCTGGCAGTTTTACATGTCTTCACCAAGTTTTTATTTTTATTTTAATTAAAAATAAATCTAAACACTCATTCATAGTTAACCTTAAACCAAGTACTGGGAGTCTCCTCTGAGTATACCATTTAATGCAGACTAATACCTGGCTCTTTGTACCAGTGAGACCAGCTGGGCACCTGGATGCACCTCCACCACAATCCCAGAGTTCCGTTCAGGCGGAACATTGTGTCACTGTAGTTCTTCTCCTCGAAATCTCCGCTGATGAAATCCTCTTTGAGCGTCGACAGGTTGATGGCCTGTTTGAGGGGCGGGCTGCTGTACTGGAACCAGTGCTGAGTTCCCACAGCCACGGACAGGTAGACCGTGGCCATCAGGCTCAGCACTGAGCCGATGACCAGCGCTGTGGCATACCGATTATCCACCATAGTGGTCTGGATGAAGACCTCACTTCTCTTACACAAATATAGCTTTACGTTCCGATATTCCAAACAGCCTGGGTTGTGTTGTTAGAAATGTGTCCGCTTGTGGTTTAGGCACCAAATCATGCTGACGGTATCCGGGCTCCGTCAGCGTTGTTCTGTCATGATGAAGCAGCACGGCCCAAACAGTCTGAAACAAAACCAACATACACACAGGTTAGCTTAGCCACGCGTCTCCAGCTAAAATCAAACTGTTTACTATGTGTGACTAGCCTGGCAAGGCAGACTATATATTCACAAACTTTGCAAAGCAAGAATTTGGTCTAGTTCACAAGTAGTCACTAGTGTGACGTTTATCCATTACGTTTATGCTAGGTAAAGCCTAGATAGCTAGCTAGCATGGCTAGCTGATGGCAATCATAGTCGCGTAAAGTAGCATCATTCTCGATGTTTCACTAACAAATGAACTCTAGACGCTTTAGTCACATTTTAAACACTTAATAGAAAGAAAAGCATCTGAATAATAACCTTATCTTCTCTGAGAATTGAACTTTCCAAAGACCATCGTCTTCTTTTCTTAAGTGTGATTGGCTGGCGGTCCAGCAATTTCTCTTCTGTGGTTTCTTTTTGCGTCTGACAAGCAGCTCCTTAAACAATCATCGCCCCCTGCTGGATTGAGAAATGAACAGCAGATGGGAAATACAACTGGTATCTTTTAGTAATTTTTCTCTTCTTTTTTTCTTTTCTTTTCTTCATGCTAACAATGTATCAGATTATGGAAGCCCATTCCCGCCACTCAGATTAAAAAAAATTAATTATTATCTCATAATTATGACTTAGCTATCTCATAATCATGAGATAGTATCTCATTATTATGAGATAGCTAAGTCATAATTATGAGATCATATTTTTTTTTATCTGAGTGGCGGGAATGGGCTTCCATAATCAGATAAAGCAAAACGCTTACTTAAATGCATTTCTGACTAATCGTCATTATTTTGTTTTTGTATACACTTTTGGTTTTGCCATTGCTAGTTAAATCTCTCTAGGTTCAGATTTTTGCTTCAACTGTATAAAACGTTTATCAGATTTTTTCTCCAACAACTCCTTAGTGACTGCACAATGATTTTCCAG
Source organism: Nothobranchius furzeri (assembly GCF_043380555.1). Lineage (NCBI taxonomy): Eukaryota > Metazoa > Chordata > Actinopteri > Cyprinodontiformes > Nothobranchiidae > Nothobranchius > Nothobranchius furzeri. Next base: position 81,370,442 of record NC_091746.1, on the reverse strand, counting down.
AAATAAATAAGCAATATCACACTTGAGGTCGTGCGTTGTTGCTGAATATCATCACTGGTGTGATTATCTATGGCACTCGGCCTGCGGCCTCGTGCCTACGACCGAATCACACCAGTGCTGATATTCAGCAACAACTTCATATTTAAGGGAATTACTATTTTTATTTTTGTTGATGGCCTCTGAAGAAAGATTTAACCCGCTTTAAAACAGGAACTGGAAAGATTACAGTGTGTGTATGTGTGTGTGTGTTTTCTGACCGTGTGTGTGTGTGTGTGTTCTGACCGTGTGTGTGTGTGAGTGTGTGTGAGTGTGTGTGTTCTGACCATGTGTGTGTGTGTGTGTGTGTGTGTGTGTGTTTTGACCATGTATGTGTGTATGTGTGTGTGTGTTCTGACCATGTGACTGTGTGTTCTGACCATGTGTGTGTGTGTGTGTGTGTGTGTGTGTGTGTGTGTGTGTGTGTGTGTGTGTGTGTGTGTGTGTTCTGACCGTGTGACTGTGTGTTCTGACTGTGTGTGTGTGTGTTTTGACCATGTATGTGTGTGTGTGTGTGCGCGTGTGTGTGTGTGCATGTGTGTGTGTATGTGTGTGTGTGTGTGTGTGTGTGTGTGTGTGTGTGTGTGTGTTCTGACCGTGTGACTGTGTGTTCTGACTCTGTGTGTGTGTGTGTGTGTGTGTGTTTTGACCATGTATGTGTGTGTGTGTGTGCGCGTGTGTGTGTGTGCATGTGTGTGTGTATGTGTGTGTGTGTGTGTGTGTGTGTGTGTGTGTGTGTGTGTGTGTGTGTGTGTGTGTGTGTGTTCTGACCGTGTGACTGTGTGTTCTGACTCTGTGTGTGTGTGTGTGTGTGTGTTTTGACCATGTATGTGTGTGTGTGTGTGTGTGTGTGTGTGTGTGTGCGCGTGTGTGTGTGTGTGTGTGTGTGTGTGTTTGTGTGCATGTGTGTGTGTGTGTGTGTTCTGACCATGTGTCTGTGTGTTCTGACCATGTATGTGTGTGTGTGCGTGCGTGTGTGTGTGTGTGTGTGTGTGTGTGTGTGTGTGTGTGTGTGTTTGTGTGCATGTGTGTGTGTGTGTGTGTGTTCTGACCATGTGTCTGTGTGTTCTGACCATGTATGTGTGTGTGTGCGTGCCTGTGTGTGTGTGTGTGTGTGTGTGTGTGTGTGTGTGTGTGTGTGTGTGTTCTGACCATGAGTGCTCACCAAGGCTGGGGACTGAACAGTGATGCAAAGGGGCTAGCCTCTAGAGAAGACCACAGCAACCTCCCTGAGCAGAACCCAGTATCCATCACTGTGGCAGGCATCCAACAAAGAGCCTCAGGTCTGAAGAACTGGACAGTTCCAGGACCTGACATGATCCACGCCTACTGGCTTAAGAAGCTCACTGCACTCCATGAGTATCTGGCAGCACAAATGAAGCAGCTGCTAAAGGATGGGACTCACCCTGAATGGCTAAATGACTTGGCTAATACCAATGTGGCAGTGTGAGCGTCCTGTCACAGTGTCCCGATTGATCATGCGCCCTGGCTACTTGGCTATGGGGATGTCCCTTTGGCTGACTGGTTAGCACGTGTGACCCTCAATTCAATTCAATTCAATCCAATTCAATTCAATTCAAAGATACTTTATTAATCCCAGAGATCAGACATACATAGGCATAGACACATGACAAGAATTGTGACTGTGGTCATTCGCATCCCGAGTCGCGCTACCTTAATAGAGATCAGAGGGGTTTACATGAGGACTGGGTCAGGTGGAGGGGAAAAAAAGGCACTTCAGAGTTACCCTCCACAGGGAGGGCAGCTTTGCTATGTAAAAAACACCTCAGACAGATATGCAACAGACCCGGGAGTCTGGGGATGGAATCCCGCCCGGGCTCTCGTTTCTCCACCTTGCCACACCAAGGAGACGCCCTGTCCCCACCGCTGTTCTGCAGAGGTCAGATCCCCATCTACCAGATAATCAACAAGACTGGCCACGGATAGCGCCTCCTCTACATGGAAGACCTCGATCTCGCCATCCATATAGAGGAGGTCTAATCTTTAGGTGTTTGAATCGCGCTTAGTCCGACCGCCTACCTGAGACCACGTTGTCATGGAGACCCTAACAGGGGCTAATCAACCAGACTACACAGCTTCCAGGAATATGGAGGTCCTCAAACCCTCCCACCATGATAAGGTGGCGATTCTGCAGGAGGGATGTTTTTTTTTGTTTGCTTTTTTTGTGTATTTTATATATTTTCTTATTCAATTTTATTTTTGGTAGAATCTGTCCTCCATTACCAAAGATGTTTCCTCTTCATCATAATTTAAAACATCCAGTGTTTCACCCCGGACGACCAGCACGGAGAAGAATTATCTTCATCTAATTTCTGCTCTGAAACTGACATCATTTCAGCCGCAGGGCTCTAGACGTCAAGTATTCAGTGTGACTTTCATCTTCAGGCAATGAATCTTCGTCTTCTTGATCAGAGCAACTAGTTTCATCTTCATCGAGACTTTCAATGCTGTCAGACAGCAAATCATAGTTTTTCTCTGAATCTGAAGATGTGTCGCCCTGACTCAGTTCTTCTTCTGAAAAAACAGATGTGTCACTGTCTATTTCCTCTAATTCATCATCAAAATGAGACATTTCCTCCTTTTCTTCTAAAGAAAGTGATATTTCATAATTCTCCTCAAAGTTCTCCTCTATAATTGTGGAAAGACCTGCCTGATTCTCCCAACTATTCCTCTCTGCATTCAGAGACAGACCAGCGTCCTCCCCCCATTGAGTATCAGGATAAGAACCGCTGGAGAACAAGCTAAGAGGAGCTCCGTCTTCACAAATTACCTCCTGCAAACTTATTTCTAACCCTAGGTTGCAACCCATTTCTCCGTCCATATCAGGTAAGTCGCTGTCGTCATAAGGAAATGAGTCGAGGTCGTTTTCTGGCTCAGACCAGGCCTCATTTGCAACGTTAGGAATTTCAGAGACATCAGACAGGCGCTTCCAGACGGAATCCGTCAGGTGACTCCGGGTGGCTGAAGCAGGACTATGGGATTAGATTTGTGCCAATAGGATCAAGAAAAACACTTTGAAGATCAAACAAATATTAAGACATTGAGAGAAAAAAAATGTTTCAAAATAAAAACTTACAATCTGCCTCTATGTGATTTTGTTATCAGTTTCCTTAGTTTCATTCTCGCTGCTCACAGCTTTGCTCTCACTACCAGATTTGCACTTACACTTTCTGGCTTTCTCCTTTGCAATCCCTGAGTTTTTGGTTGCCATTCTGACACAACCCTTTTGGGTGGGTGGGACTTCTGAGAAGTCCTCTCCCATAGGACAGTGGTTTCTGTTGAGTGACAGTTCAGTGACCCTGAAGTGATGTAGCCACCAATACTTTTTTTCCCACCTCGGTCAACAACACGAAATTTGAGCCCCAAACTAGTGATGTCAAAAAAATTGATACCTAGATATAAATCGATGCTAAAAGTGGTATCTAAATGAGATATTCCATCCCTGTGGTATCGATATTATGGACTATTATACACAGCCTTCTTCAAGTACACCGACACGCACGACAGCCAGATGCCGTAAAGCAGCCTCCGCCTCCCAGACAAACAGAAGAAGAAGACGCCGCATGGCTACATTGCAATTTCCCACGCGAGTTGTCTCCAATCCAAGTTTTGTCTGCCAAATAAATAAACAAAAACATAAACAGCGAATTTGGGAGGCGCTTCACAGCCCAACTTCATTAGCATACCAAGTCCGACACGTAGTTGTATATTCACACTTATGTGCTTAAAGGAAACTCCCGTTTATTGCAACCCGGACTTAATTTCTAGCATGCAGTACGTTTGTTTACTCACGCTGACAACTTTGTTGCTACTTGGATTCCCCGGGGTATTTAGATCCATCGGCGAATCGCCATCAGTGTATATCCATATAACGGGTGCGGACGGGCACCCATGGTGCAGCCTCGAAATAAGACATTATCTGCACCAAAACATCTTCATGTCGAAAGGTTTTGTTAGGAACCATTAACGTGATTCCCCTGTTCGTTTGGAGCGGGTCTGGGATTTCTAGGCGTAAACAGACTAGCTGCGGCTAATCTAACTGGCGCTTTTAATGACTTCACTGCCGTGCGCCAATCTGTTTTTATTAAAATTAGATGTACCTTTGTCCTACTGTGGAGAAATTCGTTTTCTCCCTTTATTGACCAACAGAGTTGTTCAAAAGACAAGAACAAAACATACGGCATTACATCTTATGACAAAAATGCACCTTAAACAGAGTTTAAGCAGCAAAACATCACTCTGCAAATAATGTATATATAGTGAGATAATTCATGATTTAAAGTGTTAACTTTCGCCAGTTTTTGTATGCAAGTTTTAAAAAATGCTGATACTTGAAAGATTTAAGCACTTTACACACTTAATTCTTAACATTTAATTTTTGCAATATAAATTGAGGAATGTTATTTTTTGAATAAACTTGTTTAATAAATTGGTGTTTTTAAATAGTGTCGAAATCGAGTATCAAGTTTTTTTCCCACTATCGAATCGAATTTGAAATTTTAGTATCGTGACAACCCTACCCCAAACACGTTATTTCTGCTGTCTGTGGTGTCTCTAAAGTGAGTATTGATAATATATTTGATCTTTTCTTAGTTAATCTGTAAGTTAAGCCACTTTTTAAGTTGGTTTTAACCGGACGCTAGCTCACTAGCTAGCTGCTAAGCAAGCCATTGTGCTAGCCTCAGGACAATGGTCTATTGTTCCAGAGAGACGTATTAAAAACACATCTCAATTCATTTTTATTCCATGCTACTTGGACGGGCCAAACAAGTTCATAGTTCTGCCTGCTCCTTTTTCAGTGAAATGAATGGATTATATGATGCAACTCTGACTGAATAATTATCGAATTGAGTATGTTTGATAATAAATTTCTTACCTGTATACAGATCTGACATTTGTTTGTCAGAACAGGACAAATCAGATTCAATGTGCTTTCTGTCACATGCTCTGTATTCTCCATCAAAAGAATGTTATCCAGGACAGATAATCAAAGAGTTAAATACATGCTTTTAATTATTTAATTTTTACATAAAATCTATATTTTTGTCTAAAAGCTATTTCTTTTGTTGTTCTTTCTTTTGAGATTGAAAACTACTGCATTGCATTTCAATGGAAGTGCTACACGGCCACATGCATCAACTGCAGCTGGTGAGCTAAGACACACCATAGTGTACACAAAGTACACTGCAGACAAGGGATGTAAGAAAATATCAATATGGCAGTATATCGTGATATATTTTTCTAGTGATATTGTATCGATATTATCAAACTGTGTCTCTAAAATGTCGATATGGCAATATATCGTGATATTTTTGCCTATAGAGGCAAACAGAAAAAGGAAACATACTTTGTTACTCACTTTAAGAAGTTGATTCAGATCGTAAGTTTTACTTTTGAAACTTTTTTTTCCTTTAGTCGATGTTTTTGTTCTGTCAATTTCTTAATTTTTGTTTGATCTTCAAAGTGTTTTTCTTGATCCTATTGGCACAAATCTAATCCGATACTGGACTCTTGGAGGAAAACTCTAGAAACAGACGCCACTAAATGTGCAAAAACGGGCATTTTTCACTAAAACGTGCTGTTTCCGAAGTCAGCAGCAAGACCTAGCACAAGCATCAGCAAATTTGTCAAATGGAGGCTTATTACTTTTTGTACCCTTATCTAAAGACCTCTTTCTAGCTAATAATTATGCTGATAATTTAATATATAAGAAATAAAGAATCACTGATTGTGCAGAACAACAAACACAAGGGTAATATTCCAAAGCCAAATTTACTTTATTGGATTCCTAAAGGCAGACTAATGTTTGGCAGGTTAATTTTTTCTCACAGATTTAGAGTCATTACACCACCAATCTTGTAAAAAGACAGAAGATTCAGACCAACAACCCTTCATTCATGAGATTTCTCTCTTTCCCTGATGTGGGTTTGACGTGAAAAATCTAAACGTTTCAAAAACACTGTGATGAAAAGGCCCATAATCCCTTTTGAAAGGAGAAAGATCTAAATCCCTGTAAGAAAAAACAATCAGTGAGGTACACACACACACACACACACACACACACACACACACACACACACACACACACACACACACACACACACACACACACACACACACACACACACACACACACACACACACACACACACACAGATAAAAATAGGAATTAAAGAAAAATTGAAATTCTATCCTCTAATGAAGTTCGTTTTATACAACACTGCTTAAAAAATCAGGCACGTTGACCACACAGGTGTTGATTTAAGGGCTGCATATAAAGTGTAAACAGATTCCTTTTGTGCAGCAGCGACTTCTCTCATCACAGTAGATCTTCTTTCATAAACAGCCGGTGGTGTCGGTACTCGGACTCGACCGGTGCGTTAAGGATCGGGGTGTCGGTGAACTCCACGGTGCACGTTTGGCCGCTGCACGGAGCCGCCTCCAGCTCCAGGACGGTCACGTTGTTGGGCGCGGCCGTGCTGAGGATGTGGGCGGGGACAAAAAGTGTCACCTGAGGACCTCGAGCGGGCCAGTAGCGTCCTAAATTGAAGCCGTTAATCCAGATCTGCCCCTGAAAAAAGACACATGCAGAAATTACCGTGATGAAATGAAGTCTTCAGTTCATCTAAAATTTAATCCATAAAACAGATGATCCAGTTTCTCCGTAGCTCTTTGCTGTCCCAGTGAAGATTAAAATAAACAACCAGCCAGGTCTAAATGACTAATGGGGGCCACATGCCTTCCTCCAGTTGGGCAGCTTGACGTAGGAGTCCTGAGGGAGGTCTGGGATGCCGTCTGGGATTATAAATCTCCCCTCGTAGAAGGTCGGAGGTGACAGAGCAGCAGGTGGAGATGGGTCTGTCCATGTGGCTGGCTCCTCTCCAAGGAGACCCTGGCTGACTGCTTCATCGATGCTGAGGCTATAAATGGTCCAGCCAGAAAGGGGGACTCCCGCGAGAGTTAGATTGGACACCAACCCCTGAACAGAAATTATAGAAGAGAAATTAGAAAAATAAGAATGACCCTAAATTCTAATCAAATTTAACCTTCATTTTGCAGTTAAACCTTAAAGTCTTTGATGGAATTGCCGAAGTTAATTCGGCCCATGTTCTCCACCAGTACGTCCACCTGACTCCCAGCCTTCCCAGTCACATTCACACTCAAGACTTTGTTCCTTTCCAGAATTCCTACAGCAGACTGGAGAAGAGACAGGTTTCTATTAGAGTGATTAATAAAATGTAACCAATCAGGGTTTGTGTAGCTGGTGGTGCATCAGATCCACTGGAGGACTGTGGTAAATGTTGTATTGTAAATGTTTTATTTGATCATTCAAAGGTCTGAGTAGTTGGACTTCCAGTGTTTATGTAGGAGGAAATACTAAAAATGGATTAGAGGAGTGGTTTACTCGTTTAATCAATACATTTGCTGTGGTCTCTAGTAGGAATGAATGCCTGACAGGCCACACTCAGGGCACAAAAAAGCCCACAAAGCCCAATCCCAACACTCGCACTTCCACACTTGCACCCTTCAACTGCACAACCCTAACCAAGGGCGCGAGTGTGTTGGGTGTCCCCATTCTCAAGTGCGGAAGTTGATCATGCCCCTTTTGCACCCTTGATCCACATCGAGGCAGACTTGGATGAAGGATGTTACCCACAATCCATTGCTGCAAGAGAAAAGGCTCAATTTGATGCTCTGAATGTTGAAGACAAAGCAGCAATGAATGGAAGTTTATTTCAAATAATCATTCAGTTGTTTGTTTGAAAGTTGTTAATAAAGTTTTTTTTAAGTATCACAGCAACCAGCATCCTGTCACGCGTCAATTATTTGCACATTTGTGTACACTTGAAGCCTTCCTGCGCACTTCCTTCAAGTACACTTCACAGAAGAGCGTAGGGTGCAGTACTGGGATTGGGCCCAATGTGTGACATCAGAGTTGTGCTTCAAACGGCAGGATCTGGAGTCTCATCTCCTGATATTTAGACATCTCGCCTCGGATTGGATAAAAGCACAGCATTGCGTGGTCATCGGGGGCAGTTCCTAGGGAGTGGCAGACCGGGGTGGTGGTCCCCATCTTTAAGAAGGGTGACCTGAGGGTGTGTTCCAACTATAGGGGGATCACACTCCTCAGCCTCCCTGGAAAGGTCTACTCCAAGGTACTGGAGAGGAGGGTCCGATCGATAGTTGAATCTCAGATAGAGGAGGAGCAATGTGGTTTTCGTCCTGGCCGTGGAACTGTGGACCAGCTCTATACTCTTGCAAGGGTGATGGAGGGGGCATGGGAGTTTGCCCAACCAATCCACATGTGCTTTGTGGATTTGGAGAAGGCTTATGACCGTGTCCCCAGGGGCACCCTGTGGGGGACGCTCCTGGAGTATGGGGTGGGTGGCTTTCTGTTAAGGGCCATTCAGTCCCTTTACCAGAGGAGCGTGAGTTCTGTCCGCATAGCCGGTAGTAAGTCGGACCTGTTCCCAGTGAGGGTTGGACTCCGCCAGGGCTGCCCTTTGTCACCGGTTCTGTTCATCACTTTTATGGACAGAATTTCTAGACGCAGCCGTGGTGTGGAGTGTGTCGAGTTTGGTGGCAGGAGAATCTCGTCTCTGCTTGTTGCGGATGATGTGGTCCTCCTAGCTTCATCCAGCTCTGACCTTCAGCTCTTGCTGGGTAGGTTCGCGGCCGAATGTTAAGCGGCTGGGATGAGGATCAGCACCTCCAAATCTGAGACCATGGTTCTCGACCGGAAAAGGGTGGCTTGCCACCTCCGGGTCGGGGGAGAGGTCCTACCTCAAGTGGAGGAGTTTAAGTATCTCGGGGTCTTGTTCACGAGTGAGGGTAGGAGGGATCAGGAGATCGACAGGCGGATTGGTTCGGCGTCTGCAGTGATGCGGACGCTGAGCCGATCTGTCGTGGGGAAGAGGGAGCTGAGCCAGAAAGCCAGGCTCTCGATTTACCGGTCGATCTACGTCCCAATCCTCACCTATGGTCATGAGCTTTGGGTAATGACCGAAAGAACGAGATCGCGGATACAAGCGGCCGAAATGAGTTTCCTCCGTAGGGTGGCCGGGCTCAGCCTTAGAGATAGGGTGAGGAGCTCGGACATTCGGGAGGGACTCGGAGTAGAACCGCTGCTCCTCCGGATCGAAAGGAGTCAGTTGAGGTGGTTTGGGCATCTGGTCAGGATGCCTCCTGGACGCCTCCCCGGGGAGGTGTTTCGGGCATGTCCTGCCGGCAGAAGGCCCCCGGGTCGACCCAGGACACGTTGGAGAGGTTACATCTCCAATCTGGTCCGGGAACGCCTTGGGGTCCTGCCGGAGGAGCTGGTGGACAAGGCCGGGAAGAGGACGGTCTGGAGCTCCCTAGTTGGGATGCTGCCCCCGCGACCCGGACCCGGATAAGCGGAGGAAGACGAAGACGAAGACACAGCGACTCTTACACTTACACAGAAAACAAAAGCCTGGAGGAGCTTCGGCTGTGGGAGTGACTTGCTAATGCTAATGGTTAGCTTCTGTTGACTGAGACGTTCTCTGCTGATTCTGGACACTAAACCAACAACAGCCTTCCCCATCTTGAGTCAACATGGGCAAGTCCAATTCACAGTGTGTCTATTTTCTATCAGAAGCTAACGCAGCAGATAGGTGTAGGAGACTATTTTCATGTTCAGCCAACTCAAGAGTGACCGATTACAACCAGAAATAATAATTAAAAAAGGTTTTTCCAGTCAACCACAGCTTCAAACCAAGGCTGTAAAATCACCAATCAGAAGGTCCAGAAACAGGCTCGGGCTCCGTTTTAGCAGCGAATCGAACACGAAACCAAAAACGATGCTGGCATAGACAGCGTTCCACCCCGACTCACCCCACTCACGGACACATACGCTCGGTCGTTGACCCCGTTCAGCGGTGATGACAGAGGAGTGGGTTCGCTGCAGTTCACGGGCAAACTGGTCCTATAGAGGACATAACCAAACACCTGGAGGGCAGAAAGAGATACATCAGTGGTAGCAAATAAAATATCACTAATAAATATTCAGCAAATAAAAGGAGGGAAGGCCACCTGGTTTATCTCTATGAACGTCTGAGGGTACACACTCTTCACCGGGCCAGATAACGACAGGGTTTCCACGGCGTCTGACACCGTTTGGAGCTGCAGGTGACAGGAAGTTGTTTATTCTTCGTTTCACAAATCAGGAGACTGCTGTGAATCATCCATGGGTTCACCTTCTTCATTTTGACAGCACCGTATGAATACTTGGGTGTTGTTGGTGGAACCGGTCCCGCTGGAACCTCACGGTACTGTTTCAAACAGAACACGTTACTCCAGATCTCATAGGAGATCGTCGACAGAACACTTATGCCGTTCTGTTTAAAACATCTAAATAAAACTCTACAGAGTTCATTTGTTGGTCTGGTAGTTTTAGGTTGCGTGTTCACCATTTTGATGACGTCTCGGATGGCATAGTACTTCTCCGTGAGGTCTCCTGCCTCGGAGAGGGGAGCGTCGTAGTCGTAGCTTGTGGGTTGAGGCGCGTAAGGCGTGTTAGCACCTGAGCTCATTCAAACACAAACTGGGTGAGGTGGAGCGTAACTACCTCAGGAAAGATTCACCCATCTGGTCAGTTAGGCTCACCGTTCCAGTATCCAAAGTTAGTTCCTCCGATGAACATGTACCTGTGGGAGGAGGGCACTTTCAGTAATCTGGATAGCACAGACCGACCTCGTGTTGGTGGAGTAAAAGCAGTTAAAACAGCAGTTTTAGGATTTAATATTGATCCAAAAGCGGATTATCTGGTACCCGTGCAGTCATTGTGACTCATAAACCAAACAAGCATCGTTTGCAACTTGTGTTTCTATCCCTGTTAGAGGTTGTTGCACCAAATGAGACAGGGACGTTTTTTATTCATAACATTGTGACCATAGTCTTAATACTGAAATGCTTTTGTAGCCCAGAATAGTCAAGTGTATAAAAAATAACGTTCCTGAATTACCTCCTAATGAGATGTTTAACGGGTTCTGCAGTCATTATAAAGCCCGTTCCTTAGTTGGAGCTATAATTACTATTATATTACCTACCTTTTACTTACCTTCTCAGTGGCCTGGTGGTAGAGTGTCCGCCCTGGGAATGGGAGGTCAGGGTTCGAATCCCAGTGAGGTCATACCAAAAACTTTAAAAATGGGACCCAGTGCCTCCCTGCTTGACACTCGGCTTTTCTTTTTTTTGGGGGGGGATCAAACCACCAAATAGCTCCCGAGCGCAGTCACAGCTGCAGCTCACCACTCCCCACAGGGGTGGGTCACATGAGGAGAGGAATTTCACCAGAGTGTAATGACTAATGGGACTTTATTCTTTAAACGGCTTCTAATTTAATAAATCCAGTTCACTCCCCTACAGGACTGACGAGCTAATGGCTAGTCCAGAGGGCCTTTTCCATTAGTACACATTAGTGCTGCCAAGATAAGTCAATTAGTCATGACTATGTTATAAACCAAAGTTGTCCACAACAAATTGGTAATTAACTTCATTGTTAATTCTTTGATGTTTTGTTTCTCTTAAAATTGCGGTTGTACTTTCCACTGCTGCATCCGCCTTTCTGCATCGGTGGCTTTTGCGGTCAGCTATGGCATCACCAGAAAAGCTCAAATCATAGTGAGCTGACGACAAAGCTCAAAGGTTTGCGAGCTGTGACATCACAAACACGAATGTTATATTTTAAAAGGGAGCACACTAAGGCTGATGACGAAGAGCAACAGTCGCCTCCTGTAGCTGATTTGCTAGTTAGCTGTTAACATAAATGTCAGCAGTGAGCTACACGCATGGCTAGCTGGAACAGTAGCAACTGAAAATTCATTACCCTTAACAAAATGTCATGTGTTTGCTGGAATGCTGCAAATGCCACATTAGTGTTAAAAAAAAGCACGTTTTTGTTTTCTTAAGCCCTTCGTCTTGTTTTTCTTATTTTCTATAAGTTGAAATCTTCATCAAATGATCTTTGTTGACTTTATTTTTAAACAGCTTATAACAGAGTCGACGCTTCAGGCTAAAGCTAATGGCCATGTTAGAGTAGCTGCTCGCTGGTGCAACAAGCTACAGCTTTCGCAAGTTCAATTTGTCGTAATCGCCAAAACAATTTGTGATTAGCTGACTATCAAAATTATCGTTTGTGGCAGCCCTAGTACAAACTCAGCGCAGCTCGACTCAGTTTGGTACGTTTCCAAGGCTTTTCCACCAGCTTGCCACCCTTTTGTTAGTACTTGCTTTGATGTGGCTCCAAGGGTACAAAGCTGGGCTGAAAACGCGACATAAGAAGACCATCCATCAATGATTGGCTGAGGGGTTGTGTCATTGGTTGGTCCAGAGTATTTCACCTAGTTGCCCACAGCCTTTTCCGTGTCTCTTCTTTTCAGTTGTTGTTTGTGTCACGTACGGATCACCTAGTGCTTTCTAACTGCACGGACCACCCACACATCTCAGTTGTAATGGAAAACCATGTAGAGTCGAGCTGCATCAGGCTGTGCAGTAAGTACTAGTGGAAAAGGGCCGTAAGCGTAAAGCTCAAATCCACAAATTCCTCAGTAATTCATGCAAATTTTAGTTTGCATTACACGTCTTTTTTTCAACTGACACGAAGTAACAACAACTGCTGTGAAACTTTGGAGAGTGGACTTATTTTAAGATGTGTGTATGTATCTGGTTTGGTCTTGGCTCAGACTAGCCATTAGCGTATCAATCATTTAGGACCTAAACTGAATGTTTCCATGGTGACGCCATTCAGGAAGCTTTCTACCATGGGTAAAATGATAATTATTAAAACTGTTACAGTTACAAACCGTTTTAAGTTCATGCTGCTACCGTTGGGAAGCTGCTGTTTTAAACTACGAACAAGTCCTGGACGTACTCCTGCCTCAGAGGACTTACAGGTTGACGTTTGCTCCCTTGGCCAGAATCTGGTCGAGCGACTTGGCCACTACCGAGGATTGTACGACACTGTGATGGGAGCCCCAGTGGTCCAACCAGCCTGTGTAAAATTCAGAATTCACCTGCGGCAAAAGAAGACGCGATCATAACATTCTACCGTGAAAGCTTTAAAACAGCTCGGAGGAAGAGGGATCTTACCAACGGCCCGTTAGGTTCAGCGTGTCGCTGTGCAGCAAAGGCAGCAGTTATATTTGCAGCTGGTGGAGAAAAAGCACGATGCATTTATGTGCAACTTCCTTTTGACGTCTGACTAATTCAAAATGTGAGAGACCCCTAAGTATGCAGACATGCTAAACAGCATGCTTGCCGTTAAGACCTACTAGGACCAAAGTCCACAGTGGCGTAGAGTCCCTGTAAGGAGCCGCACTTCAGGTAGTTCACACCACCGCCGTCTGTAGTAAACAGAACCACCTCGTCCCCCAGGTGAGACCTGAACAGCTGGGTCAGGTGACGCATGTAGTTGTAGTCACAGGCAATGTAACTGCCATATTCGTTCTCCACCTGTCAACTCAAAACTACAGGTGAGAGATCGGCTTTCCTTTTGGGCAAATCTCAGAAACAAGTCCGAAGCTCTACCTGCACAGTGATGATGGGACCTCCGTTCGGATACAGGTGAGGCTTTATCATGGGTAGTAACTTCCCCATCCATTTATCCACGGCTGCGATGTAATCTACAACAAGCACAGATCCCAGCGGTGAGTGCGTTCTGCACCAGAGACGCTGCTCACGTCACTCTGCTGCTTACCTGGGTCTGACGATCGCAGCACAATGTCTTTCTTTTTGAGAAGCCAGGCAGGAAGGCCACCCTACCAGAACAAGCCACCAACAAATTCAAAGTCTAATCCAAATGCCGAACGCATCAATTCAGACTTTTAATAAGGAGGCGCCAACGTCAGCGTGCGTGAGATTCATTGTAAACAGGGTGTTCTTCATCGAGTTATTAACGTTAATCGTCTCGCTGCTCTGGAGGAGAGCTTCTGTTGGAAGACCTGCAGAAGGTGACTCGTCAGAAAACAAGTTTCAGAAAGGACAATAATCGGATCAGTAAGGACGCCGTCTTCATGATTTACTCATCCTGTACACTTTCTACAGAGGCACCATCGAGAGCATCCTGGCGGGCGGCATCACTGTGTGGTTCGGAGCCTGCAACGTTTCCTGCCTTAAAACCCTCCAACGTATAGTGAGAGCAGCAGATAAGATCATTGGGGTCTCTCTCCCCTCCCTACCAGACATTTACAGCACCCGCCTCACAAAAAAGGCCCTTCGCATTGCGGCTGATCCCACTCACCCAATGCAAAGCCTCTTCGAGCTGCTGCCGTCAGGGAGGAGACTGCGGAGTCTCAAGGCCAGGACCAACAGACTGAAGGACAGCTTTATCCATCGGGCAGTTAGGAAGCTAAACTCCCTCCCGGCTCTCCCACCTCTCCTCTCTTTCCCCCCACAGTCTCTCTGAACTTGGTTACTGTTTTTGTACTAAATGTTTATTTTCTATCTAGCGAGAGTTTGAGAGTAACGTAATTTCATTTCTCTGTATGTCCTGTACATGTGGCAGAAGTGACAATTAAACGGACTTTGACTTTGATCCTGCTCTAACCATAAGGGTATAAATGAGCTCACCTTATGCTAGCTACCCGTCAGCACTCAGAGAGTGTGTCAGGGGAACTTGGGTGTTAAAACATCCCAAATCGTATGGCTAAAGCCAGTGCTCGAATTACACACAGGCTTCCGGGGGAGCCCCGTGAGAATGCTGTAAGAGCAGGGGGGGGGGGGGGGGGGGGGTCTGTCCGGTCACCTTAGTAAGTACATTTTATTTCTATAGCGCTTATCACAGACATAGAATCACAAAGTGCTTCATATAGATCAAAACAAAATTAAACAAAGTCATAAAAACAGATAAAAGATAAAAAATTTGAGTTAAAAATAAGAAAATAAAAGATTTAGGAAAAAAATCAATGAGGATGTTTTCTTCCTTATGATGCTATAAGAGCGGGGGAGCAGGACTGGATCACATGTTGGGCTCCCCTTGGGTGTGTCAGTTGAGGGCTTCCGGGGGGAGCCCGCCGCTCTTTCCGGGGAGCCGTGCTTCCCCCTGCTCCCCTGTAATTTGAACCCTGGTTAAAACACATTTAGAGGTAGTTTCAGCTCACCATGTCCCACTCTCCACATATGTAAGGTCCTGGACGAAGGATGACCAACAAACCAATGTCCTGAGCCAGCTTAAGGAAATACTCCACGTCTCTGTCTCCGCTGAAGTTATACTGGCCTGGAGACTCTTCGTGGTAGTTCCAGGGAATATAGCTGCAACGAGATTATGGGATCTGTGTCAACAACCTGACCTACAAACAGGGGTTCACGGCACAAAGAGTTGTCAAACCTACATCTGGATGGCGTTCAGTCCTCCCATGTACATTTTCAGCAGCCGATCTCTCCAGTAGACCCTGGGGATCCTGTTGTAGTGGATGCTACCTGATATGTAACGAAACTCTTTCCCATCCTTAAGGAAGCAGTTGTTCTTGTAGTCCAGGCTGAACGATGGAGAAGCCTCGAGCTGAGGGTCAACGCAAAGTTATCTGATGCTGGGATTTATTCAGAAGTGTGCAAAAGTTTGAAGCCACACCTGGTGTGCTTGTAATATTTTAAAGTTGTACTTGGGTAAAAGTACTTTAAGCATTCTCGAGCTACTTTAAAAGTTTGCCTTTATGTTCCATATGATCTTTAGCATGTTCGGTGTACGCTTAGGAAATTAGGATAGCGGAGGGTAAAAGATCTGACTGAGTTTAGATTTTATCTTGAGAAAACCTGAATAAGTATTCATATATAAACTTTAAAGATTATAATCAAGTCTGGCTCACAGGAGGTGATTTTAAAGTGTCACGTGTTTAGCCCTCACGTGACTCAGAAACCCGACAGCCTGATCCTCGACTGTCTGCTGGATACTTTTGACCAAACAAGCTGTACTTTTGCTGAAAAAGTTAGTCGTACTGAGCTGAAAATCAGACTGTAAGTTCTGATCAGAGATGTGATCTGAATCAGATAATCTGATTTGGGATCAGATTGATGACAGATACACAAAAAAGAGAAACATACACGCTGTCTTTATAAATGTTGACAGGAAAACGTTTTAAAAGTATTTCCTCTTTTCTTTGAAGACATGAACGTTTGTGTCTGTGAAGTATTTGCTTTTAAAACTCAGCTGTACTCACTGATTGTCCCAACAGAAGCAGCAGCAACCCGCTGATCAGTCCGATCGGAGTCATGATGAGCCCTCTCACTCGTCTGTTCTGCTGTTTCTCATAAAAATGATTAAAAACACTTCGTATCTTTCAGAATTCACACGAACATCTTCGTCTCCCTCGCTGTTTACTTTCCTGACTGGAGGTTTTAATGAGCGGCATTGTGAGATGCGGAAGTGAAGTCATGTGACCCGTGATGCAGTAACGAGGTGTGATCAGGAGGTGGCGGTAGTGAGCTGCTCCTCTCGTTAAACTGGTTAAACTACAAGAAAGATGCAAGACAAGTGTGCTTGTCTGGTAACTTTTCCTTTTTTTTCTTTACTTTTATTTATTTATTTATTTATTTATTTATTTATTTATTTATTTATACAGGAAACTAATTAAATTACCGAGACATGCATTTGAATTGGTAATTTAATTTCTAACTGACTGTCAAAACAACACAAACTGTTTCCAAATCCCTTGATGAAAATTTCCATCAAGGGAATTTTTAAAATTAAAATTTTTTATTTGTTGTCATTTCAAACATATTTTCAATTATTTTGAAAATCATTTTTATACTTTAATTTCTTTTTTGTTTTTGTGAAGTGACTCATGATTTTTATATTGAGAGGCGCTAAATAAAAGATTGTTTCTTCCTTCTACATACATACATGACATAAATTAGACTTTTAAACGACCGATCTGTTTATAGGCTCATAGTCATAAAATTGTTGAAAAATAGTTTAGTGGGTAAATTTACATTATTTCAACACGAATAAAACAGTAACTCGGACTCCTCTTCTGCAGTACTTAGAAATTCCACAATAGGTCAGAAAACGTGGAGAGAATTCAGTAGAAGTTGAAGGAATTCACTAATCTTGTTAACGATCCAGAAGGCTAATAAACGTAGCAATATGCGTACCATCATGTATGATCCATTTGATACATTTAGCGTACATTTTACACGTGATATATTTGTGATATATCTGGCATTAAAAGGTTAAAGACAGGATTTGCACATACTGTTCATTTGCTAGAGACTCCTTTTGTGTCTTTAACAAGAAACATTCATTATCTTCAAGAGAAAATACTGTGTGACCGTGTTAATGATGATGATAATAATAATAACATCATCATCGTTATTGTTATTGTTATTATTATTATTATTATTATTATTATTATTATCAAATTCAAAAGTTAAACTTTCAACAAATGAAGCAGAAAACAGGCCAAGATCTCTTTTAAAATATTACTTTCAGACATGGTGTACAAATAAGGATTTGTTTCAAACTCTTCCACAATTTTGTAAATAATAGTTTTTGTGCCATATGAAACTAACATTTCTTCACGATTAGGTTTTTTTCTGGTGTTTTGAAACACTCCATGAAAGTACTGCTTATTTATTTATTTATTTATTTACTCTCCCGCGTTACATCTTTAAAATGAATATAGAGTTACATAAACATTTTAATCAGCCTTTCTATATTTATTTGGTTATTTTATGTATTTTTAAGCAAGGGAAATACTGTTTTGTTGCTGCTGTCCACCCTTCAGCCCGGCAGAGGGCGACAACACCCTTACTGCGTTGTACTCAGAACCGGAAATAGCGTGACGTAAACACACGGCGCCAGTGCGTCAGGCTGGTATGGCACACGTGGGTTTAAGGCTTTGTTATAGTTAGCTGTTTTGGTCCGTTTCATTAGAAAATATGCCAAAAAGGGTGAAAGTGTCAGAAGCGTCCGCTTCCGAAGCGGCACCGCGGGAAGATCCGCCCATGGAGACGAGACGGACCCGCAGCGGCCGCACGCTTCGGCCTCCTGCCGCCCTGCCCGTCTCCAATACCCCGGCGAAGACTCCCAGCAGAAGAACCAGGAGGTCCGTCCTCCCAGAGGTGCAGGCAGCGGATGAAACAAACACAGACAAGAAAGAGCAGCAAAGCGAGAGTCCTGCTCGGGAGAAGTCCAGCAGCATTCCAACAGATCCGGACTCCGCAGAACCCACGGAGCCGAAGTCAGAGCCTGAATCAGCGGGTACAGAACCAGCTGACTGTGGTAGGGAGCCCCAGGTGTCCAGACCCGCACCGGTAGAAACGGTACCAGCGAGTTCAGAGACAGTCCCAAAGAAGAAACCTCATCTGGCCCCAAATGCCAAACAATTCCCAGCGGTTCCTTTGGGTAAACCCAAATCAGGAAGAGTATGGAAGGATCGAAACAAGCAGAGGTGAAACTCCCCAGTAGACAGCTTCATTCAGCCTAGCTGAGATCAGAAATATACAGAAACATGCCATCCTTGAAGCTTTAAAGTACTTCAAAAGTTTTAGATTGTAAATGTTGCTTCCAGTGAGCCAGATTAAGTAAAAAATACTTAAATTACCCAGGACTTTGTATTGATAGCGGTAGTTTGGGATTTGTTATCTACCTAATATAATCTGGAGAATTATTTAATAAAGCCGTCACAAGCTTGAACGAGTTCTCAGCAACATTACTGAAGCTGGACGGACTGAGTCACGCTGACCGATGTGATTTTTATATTTCAGGTTCTCTGCGTTGGTCAGAGACAAACCTTTGTCTTCCTCTTGGGAAAAGAAGATGCAGGCCAAGCAGGAAAAGGAGCTTGTAAAACAGTTTACCGTGAGACTCAAAGAGGAGAAAGCCCGAAAGAAAGAGGTAGCGTGACACAGATGTGCAGCATAGCTGGGATGTGCATGCAGCTGTATCTGTGACTTAACGGTGCTTCACCTGCGCTTTTAGGAAAAGAGGAAAAGAAGAGAAGAAAACCTGAAACGGCGTCAAGAGAATGAACGCAAAGCAGAAATTGTTCAAGTGGTAAGGCAACAAGTTTTGTCACCAACAGATTACACTTGTGCAGGATTAAAAGGCTGTTTTCGTGTTTGCGCTGAAAACATCAAATATTTTCCCTTGTTTTTATTTTGTTTTTTGTTTGTTTGTTTTTTCTCTCAGATCCGGAACACATCCAAGATCAAGAGAATGAAGAAGAAGCAGCTCAGAAAGATAGAGAAGCGCGACACGCTGGCTCTGCTGCAGAAGTCACAGAAGCAGAACGTGAAAACCAAGACGCCCAAAAAGGCAGAGCAAGATTTTACATGAATGCTTGTCAACAATAAAATGAGTGTAACCGGTACGTTACACGCATGTTGTGACTTAGTCTGAGGTTTATTTTATCTCCCATAATGTAAGATAAAGACTTCTTTTCTCTCCCTTATAAAAAATGTCTTATTCTGCTTTTCCCATTAGAGCAATACAGTCCAAATGGGTTCAAATGAAGGCAACTGGACTTCTTTGGTGTCTTGAAGATGTCTCTTCTCTGCTACGGACCTGACTGGAATATGAGAGTCCCCCTAGACTTTGGACTGGACGGTGAAACTCTCGGGAAATTTTTAGATGAGGATCTTGAGGCCCTAAAGGGAGCATGAACACTAAGTTCAGCCACATAACAAGGCATCAAGCTTATAAACTAGCTATTTATTGTTGCTTAACGAGCTGAAACTCCCTATGAATACCCCTCTGTCTTCAAGAAACCAAAGAAGTCCAGTTGCTTTCATTCAAACTCCTTTGGATTACCACGACCTGGATGACTGAGAACCTTCACCAGTATAAAACAATACAAGTTTTAAAAATACAAAATCAGGAACTTTCAGGGGAAAATCACTTATTAGAAAAGCTGTAAAACATCTTGTGACTGAACTGATCATGTCTTAGAAACCAGTCAGAGATAATGAATTTAAAAATAGACTGCATTTATAGATCATCTTTCAGTACCCAACCCCCCCCCCCCAAGGCCCTTTAGTAACACGTCAGCCATTCACACATTCATACACTGGTGGTCATGAGCTACATTGTTGCCACAGCTGCTTTGGGACACCGACAGAGGCAACAGGTCCCTCTAACCACCAAAAGGGGACTAGGAGGGTGACGTTTTTTGCCCAAGGACACAACGACTGCAGCAGATTGATAGGACTGTAACCTGCAACCCTCTGGCTTAAAACTTTTTTTTCATGTCTGAACAACAGTCTAACATAATCTAGGTATAAATATGTTGTGGAGATTTAAAAAAAGGAAAAAAAAATAAAATGGTGGATCTCTCACATTTGTCTTCCTCTGCCAATAACACATTTTAGACCAAAAGCAACCATTGGACCTTCCTTGGGTCCTCCATTTATTACACACTTGTTTACACAATGGAGGGACCGGGGGCACCTGTGTAAGGCAGACTCGCCTCTGCCAGTGTGCCCCAAGGCAGCTGTGGCTATAATGTAGCACATCACCACCAGGGTGTGAACGGGTGAATGACTGATTGTGTTGTAAAGCACCTTGGGGGAATCCAGGACTCTAGAGGACACCATATCAACCAGCTTGTTCTGTAGATTTGCTATAAAAGCTTTGATATATGGAGGAGCTTGACCACTTAAGAGCTCTGAAAGTTATAGTTGGGATTCCAAAACAAATTCTCAAGTTAATGGGTAACCATTGCAGAGACATCAGAATAGGAGTGATGTGAGCTTCTCTAGTTGTTCCTCTTGAGAGCCTCGCTGCAGAGTTCTGGACCAATTTAAGGCGGTCAACAGCTTTTTACTTAAAACGTGAAGAGTAGACAGAAGGAGATTAAAGCATGGCTAACCATTTTATGTTCATGTTTTGACACCAACTTTCACAGTTTGGAATCGTTTCTGAGATGATTTAATACAGTTTTGGTCCATTGTCTTTGCCTTCAAGAGACATTGGTCAAAAACAACATCCATTAAAGGGATACTTAGCTAATTTTCATATTTTTAAATCATTTTCTTGAGCGAGTATGTGCTAAAATGGCCCTTTACGGGGTAAATGAAATGCCGCCCAGCCCCTATCGTCCTCTGTGGCCAGAATATTCCACTTGCAACTTCAGACTGCTCTGTTGGGACTTATAAAAAATTGAGTTGACATCCCTGGCGCTGCAGTCTGGTCTCAGCACATTCCCTGCATGTTTTGGATCATGAACCCAACTGATTTATTTAATTTAGTGATTAATCCCCTCCCAGATACCGAGGAAGGCTGGGAAATGTTTCAGCTGTTAGATTAAAGTGGTAAAAATACAAGCGCACCGTGATCAAATCAAAGATACTTTATTAATCCCAGAGGGAAATTAGAGTTTCAGTACACACAATTCAGAGATCAGACATACATGGGCAAGACACATGACAAGAACTGGTGACTGTGGTCATTCACAACCCTGAGTCGCACTACCTTAATAGAGATTAGCGGGTAACATGAGGAATTGATTCGGGAGGAGGGAAAAAAGGCACTTCACAGCTACCCTCCCACCAGGAGGGCAGCTTTGCTCTGCAAAAAAAAAAAATAAAACACCTCAGACAGATATGCAACAGACTTCAGACAACACAACATAACATGAGACTACAATAGGAAGGCAGGGGGGGGGGGGGGGGCTGGGATCCTGTTTCCCCCAGCGAGAGCAGCCATCTGACACGGCACTCAGCCACTGTAGCCACAGGTGGGAGGGAGATCTCGGGAGAAGCGCAGAGCACATTGACTCCTGCAGGTTGATGACCTCACCAGGCTGAAGTCCACCAATCCGAAGGCGGGGGGGTAGGTCGGGTTTTCACAACATCTGTCTGCATCCCTTCGTGGGGGTTTGTTCCTAGCCTCACAAGGCTGTCATGGCGTCATATTCAGATAACAAGACTTTGTTTGGGTCAGGCTGAGATAAGTTTCCTCTCTGCCTTCAGTCTTTAAACTGATCATTCCAGTCCTTCAGTGAACCCAATTGGGTTTTTAACCTGTCCATATCGTCCGGTGACCCTCTCCGAGATGATATCCATTTTGCGCACTAATACCGGTATCGCAGCTAGAACATTGTCCAGCTTACGATTCACCTCGAGTAACGTCCCAGTCTGTGAGGTCTCCACACGGACGGTGCTTTCCGTGGGTGCGGGTCGCCCTCCAATCGCTCCCGTCTTCCCAAATTTCCAGAAAACCAGATATCCTCCCACACCAATCAGGAGAAATCCAGTGATCATCAGGCCGAATATCCACACGTCTTCGATATCCTCAATGGACAGCTGGGAGAGGCATATGATCCTCCATTCCTTCCAGGAATCCAACATATACCCCGCCGGGTGTGTCCCCTGTGGGCATGTGGGAGCCCCCTGCTCCGTTCTCATTGTTGAAAAAATCGTATCAATCGTGTTGAATGACTAACTTATCAAATCCATAGTTAAAAATAGTGTTTTTCAGAAGAAATGCAGAGAAGCGCTCTGTGGGCAGACAGGACAAAGAGCCTTGGGAAAAAAAGATAAGGGAGCAAAAAGAGAAGCGTCGGTACTCTGCAAGTGCCAGGAAGAAAAAAAAAACAATAGGTTTTGGTTTCAGTCCTGTAAATGGACACTAGGGGGTGCTAAAAGCAAGAAAAATGTCTAGTTCCCCTTTAGCCCATTACACCACCATGCTGAAGCTGATACAAGGCAGGATCCATGCTTTCAAGTTGGTGACACCAAAATATGACCCAGCCATCTGAACGTTACTGCAGAAATCCAGACTCATCAGACCAGGAAATGTCACCTCTTGTCCAGTTATGGTGATCCTGTGTTAATAGTAGCCTCAGAATCCTGTTCTTAGCTGACTGGAGAGACACCTGGTGTGGTCTTCTGTAGCTGGAGGCCATCTGCTACAAATTTCAGAGATGCTGTTCTGTAGACCTACAAGCATTGAGTTGCTGCTGCGTGATTGGCTGATTAACTACAACAAGAACTGAACAGATGTTGCTAACAAAGAAGGGGTGCACAGTCCTAGTCATGGAGGGCTGCAATCCAGCACATTTTAGTGGTTTTCCTGCTCCAACACACTTGATTCAATGGTTCAATCACCTGTTCAGCAGCTCATCAACCTCTGCAGAAGTCTGTTAATCACCTGGTGATTAAAATCAGTTGTGTTGGAGCAGGGAAACAGCTAAAACGTTCTGGAAAGCTGCCCTCCAGGACCAGGCACCCCTGTACTAAAGTGATTCAAGTCCATTTATAACCTAAAAACTCAAATACACAGAATGAACACCAGATGGCAGAGTGATTCACATATCTCCTCAATGTTGAACATCTCGCCATCTATATTAATGTCGATGCTCTCCATGAGGTAGTAAAAGTAACTTTTATTTTGTTTCCCCAATAAAAATCCACACCATATTTTCTAAAATAATCATTCACCATTAATCACCATCGTTTTTAATTTACATTTATTCAATGATTTTAACATTCATACATATTAAATGGTAACATTTTCTTAAAAGGGGAAAAAACAAACAAAAACAAAAAAACACTCCATATCTTTCCAAAACTTGATCATTTTATTTACAGTTCAAGTCAGTTTCATGCAACATTTCTTCAAAGAAGTAAACATAAAACTAGCAAAAACAACAAAAAAGCATATTTTCACCCACCCAATAAAGTAATATATAAAAATAGAGCTTACAAATACTGTACAGCAAATAGTCTCCAAAAATATTCTGCTGCAGAATTATTAGTTTTACAAACGATGTCTGTGAGAGGTCACACACATAATCAGTGTTAAAAAAGGCAGAGGTGAGGGGAGTTAAGTGGGTTACTGGTGAATTAGAGGAATAAAGAGGAGAAATAAATAAAGTTTACAGAGATTTCTTATTTTTGTTCTGCTTTCTACCTCCTATAAAACCCTGGAACATGAGGCCGTTGCCTCCCTCTCCAGGTGTGGGTACACGTTTACTGAGTCTATTTATAACGGCTCACTCAGGAGCAACGCTGATGATTTCAGCCGTGGGAAGACGTTATGCTTCTGAATTCTCACACGTCAGCCCTGTTCTATTTTTGTTCTCGCAGAAACTCCCTCTCTTCTCAAACGCAGAGCCTTCCTAATTTGTGGGCTGAGGCTTTAATTCCTAATCCTAACGCTTCATGTTGACTTGGCACTTTGAGCGGGATCAGGACGGCACACAGGAAGGGGAACGGGGAAGCTCGTGTGTAAAAGTGTCAGAGAACATTAAACATGATGCAGCCATGGACGTAATTGGGGGGGCGGGGGGGGGGGGGGAGACATATCCCCCCCACTTTTTCCAAGGTCAAGTTTTGACCCCTGCACTTTCTACCATCCAAAAATAAAATTACTTTGTATTAAATTGACACTGGTTGAGGTCTAGGACCAAGCGGAAAACAACCGTTTGTGTTGAAGCCCTTTCCCATTAGAGCATACCGTAAAGATACCCCCCACCACCCCCACCCCGTGTCTCCTGCACTTCTAAAGTGAAAATTACGTCCATGCAGCACTTTACATGAAGGTACGAGTGAGCTCACCATCCACTTACATTTAACAATAGTGAGAAGAGTGGCTTTTTTAGGCAAAGCAGCGCGCTTTCGTGTTATCAAGTGAACCACGGAGATCCATTAAGAAAGCTTTAAGACGTGTGTTCTTGTGGGATGGAGGAGGATAACGGACAGTTTGGGGGATAACGTTTTACAGCAGGGAAGATGCGTCGTCTAAGACGAGCAGATGGAAACAGTCGCAGCCTCGCCATAACCAAAGTGAAGAACCTTCACTTGTTTTGATCCTCTGTGGCATTTTGAAGGTTATTTTAATCGAGCGTTAATGGCGTTTCTCTAGCTTTGTCCATCTAACAGCTGACATTTCCAACCAAAGGCGGTCACTTCTGCACGTGGGCAGATGAAACTCACAGCAGAGGTCAGAGCCACCGTGAGCACATCACCGTCTCGAAAACGTTAATCTGCATGCACGCGCGCGCGCGCACACACACACACACACACACAATCGGCGGGGTGTTTAAAGATGTACTCAATACCATCCTTATAAATGTCATTCAACACAGCTTCTAATGTAACGATAATCATTAATTACTGATATAGATGTTGTCTGATGTCCTTGTTTTGTTTTTTTAATTCGAGCACGACCTTCTATCTCCAACTTATCTCGCATCCATCACTGTGAACCTCCCTTTTAACATCAAAAGAATAAATACCAGTGTGTGGCTAAAAGCTCATATAATGAAGTCATCAACTAGAACAGAAGTTAAATATCTCATGTGCGGCAGTAATAATCGTTTCAGGATGCAGTAGCAAAAAGTGTCTACGAGATACAGCTTGGGAGTGTTGAAAGGGAACTAGGCGGCTTTGGCTTGCTTTTAGCACCCCCTAGTGTCCGTCTGTAGAATCTGAAGCAAAACTTGAACTTGAACTGAAGCTGTGCCTTCATCTTTTTAACACCTTAAATTAACAGCTGAAATGCCTCCCCAGCCTTCATTAATGTCTACAGGAGTGATTCATCGCTAACTATAATAAATCAGCTGTGCTCATGATCTAAAATATGCAGGAAATGTGCTGGAACCAGACTGCAGCGCCAGGTATGTCAGCTCAAAAGTCAAGTCCCAAAAGAGTGGCCCGCCAGTCTGAAGTTGCAAGTGGAATATTCTGGACACATGGGACGACAGGGTCTGGGTGGTCTTTCATGTACCCTGTAAAGTGTCATTTTAGCACATACTGGCTCAAGAAAATGGTTTAAAAATATGAAAAAGTGACAAAGTATCCCTTTAAATGTGTTGTTTTTACTTTACTCTGATTTTTGAATGCATTAGGATATCCTGCAGCCAGCCTTCATCCAAATGCTGCAAAACAGGAGCTCCGTCTCACACTTTTGTTATTTGTAGCCACAGAAACCTATTTTTACCCACTGATGTCACCAGGGAGACTCCACAGTAAAGCCTTTCAAAGGAGCAACAACACATTTTTCTAAATGCAGCAAACAAAAAGAGCCGAGCCCAGAGGTGATGTGCGAGTGCCGCTAAACAAAAGCACCTTGTACCGTACAGAAGCAAAAGCACCAGAATACCGCAGCTGCATGAATGAAAATGCTGTTTCACTACAACCCGCTGAGCGAGGCAGCTCCAGCCGTCTAAATGAAAGCTCAGGGCGCTACTGTGGTGCTGGTTTTACTCCAGTACCTTGATGCAGCAGTACCAAGAGTTATAAATAACACGAAAACAATAAATAGATGTACTCTACTAAGGTAGAAAAATAAATATAACTAAAGACTGAGCACATTTTAAAGGAAGGATTTCTATTTGACTTGCAGGATATGTGGTGCAACCTTCAGTTTCTTTGAAAGGTTTGACATTTCTTTCTTTTTATCTTGTTCTTGTTAAACAGGCAAATCCTTAATATAAACCAACGCATCAAAAACATTCAAATTATCAGCTGAAGAGCAACGGAAACCTCCCGTGCCACCTCAAGAGATTCTGTTAAAGGTGTGGGACACTCGTTTAATCAATACATTTGCACTGGCCTCTGATGAATGCCTTGTAAGTCGTACTTTCGCGGTTCCATTTCCAGGAACTAGCAGTGAGCCCCATCACAGCCGAGCTCCGAGCGCCGGTTTTGGAGTCTTATTTCCTGATATTAGGACATCTCGCCTCAGACTGGATAACAACACAACTCTACCACTGAATCTCAACGCTGATGTTTTACTTCCACAAATAACAAGCCCGGAGGAGTTCTGCTGTGTGGTGGAGTTGCTAATGCTAACGGTTAGCTTCTGCTAGTCAAGATGTTCTCTGCCGTTTCCTGGACGCTAAACCAACAACGAGTCAAGATGGGTGAGTCCATGAATGTCAGTGTGGCGTAGATCTGTCAGGCTAAGAGAAGCTAACGCAGGAGATAGGTGTAGGAGACTATTTTCATGTTCAGTCTGCATGAAAAACTCAGTGGCCGATTATAATCCGAAATAATCATTCAAAAATGGGTTTTCAGTGTTCCACACCTTTAAATTCAGATAAATTACAGTTGTTTGTTCTTTGAAATGGTTTAGAAATAAAAAACAAAGCACGAATGTTAAAATGTCAGATTTAGTAACTCTGAATTCTTGTTTTCAGGTGGAGAGCTCCTGAAGGCCTTGAGCATAAAAAACACTCTTTTTTAAATCTGTGTAATTCCTTTTAAAAGCAGATATTCCATAAATGTACATTTCTTGTACTTCTAACGCTCAGAGCATAAGCTGCTGTGTGAATGTGCTCGCTAACCATTGACCCCACCATCACACCTGCTACTGTCCCTTTGAGACCAAGGTTTGAAAATCAAAAATACCACATTTGAAATATAAACCATAAGAAGGTATCATATTTAAAATATAAAGTAACAATGGAACTAAGAGCCACAAGCAACTAATGTTTGCCATCTTATAAAGTGCTTGATTAAAATAAAAAAGTAAAAAGTTGTGTTGGAGTTCTTGGCTTTTGCGTTTTCTTCTTCCCGGTCTTCAGAAAAGCGCTTTGGTTGTGAAAAATCCACAAGTCCGGGTTGTGATGTCAGGAAGTCCGTCGTTTATCCAAGGTTGAAATATGGGAGATGATGGCAGCTTTTATATCACAGTTTTCTTTTTTTTTACAATAACTCCAGTTTGTCCAGTCTGGCCTCACACACACTCACACCAAAGAGTGAATGTGAGAGCATGAGTGTTTTTTTTATTTGTTTGTGTGTGTAAAAAGAAGGTCAGAGTCCGCTACACCAGATTCTCCACACCTGGCAACGGCTGCTGAACAGGCTCGGGGGGGTCGGGGCTTCCTGCCTGCTGGGCGAGCTGCAGGACGGGCATGTTGCACAGCGGGCACACTTTCCTCACCTCCAACCACTTAATGAGGCACCTGGGAGACCGAGAGAAACCAGTGGAAGTTGTGTAGTTTCATTTTAGGGAACATTTACCTTGATAGTTCTATAATGTTTAAATAACACATTACAGGTATGATTATGTCTGCCAGGATACTGTTCTCCTTTTATTTAAACAAATAAACATTGTGCTGTCATTTTATTATACATTTATGACTTTTTGACATCCAATAACACTTTTATAGTTAACAAAACTACAATGAAAATTATTTAACACCTTTCAAACAAACCATGTGGAGCAATAAACGGTATAAATATTGTAAACAATCATAAATATTACAATAGTAACATAAAAATAATTGTCATTATTTTTGGATGTTTTTGTCTTTTTGCTAGGTAGATTTTTATTTTTCAATTTCCTACAATAAACACTTCATTAAGATTTAAAGACTCCACCGGATGGTTGTCCTGGCTCTTGAAGGGTTAATATCTCCTTATATTTTATAACTTTCTGTCATAAAATGACTGTTTTTAATGACACTGGCTCTAAAACGGCAGTTTTCTACTTGTGCGTGTTAAAAGCTACTGG
Source organism: Nothobranchius furzeri (assembly GCF_043380555.1). Lineage (NCBI taxonomy): Eukaryota > Metazoa > Chordata > Actinopteri > Cyprinodontiformes > Nothobranchiidae > Nothobranchius > Nothobranchius furzeri. Next base: position 81,341,965 of record NC_091746.1, on the reverse strand, counting down.
AGCTGAAACTCTTGCAACTGGGGAGAAAAAAAAAGTAGGTCAAAGGAGGTCCCATGCTGATGTAAACAACTCGGCTGAAATGGTGGGACACGGGGGGAAGGTGCTGTTTTTCATGTGTTGTTTCACACAGAAAACTCTTGACTTTTAGTTTTAACTACAAATCGTAAATCAGCACCGATCTGTGTTGGTTAGCTTTTATTTTCCTGTGCACGTCGCTGCAAAGGAGCAAAATGTTTCACTTACTTTCGATGAAAGGCGTGTTTGCACGGGCAAATCCCCAGCTCATCTTTCTGTTTGAACTCCTCCAAGCACACCGCACAAATCTGAAAAATAAAGACGGGCGTTCAGGAGGCCGTTTTTGCACACTTAGGAGCTAAAATGTGTTGGTTTTTCCATGATTTTGTCAGTGTATGGAAGACGAGTTACTGGTTTACAGGACACAACTAAAAACAAAGGCGTAGCGACCACCTGTTGCATAACTGACTCAAATCTGGGCAGGCAATGCTCTGTTTCTAAGCTGTCTTGGCCCTAAAAACATAACACTTGAAGCTAAAAGAAAGACTTTAAAGCAACTCTGAAGAGTTTTTAACACTATTACTTTCAAACTGGTTTCAGTGGTTCAAGAGGCAGAAACTTGAGCAACTCCACATTGAACAGCAGTCTGTAGCCTGCTGGCCAGAAACTGCACGTAACAATTTTGTGGTTCGGGTAGGAACGCTAGTGGGGGGGTCTCTACCTGCTTTACAACAGCAGCTATTTACTTTGCCAGTGGATAAACATCAACTAAGCTAGCAGTTAGCTTTTTCAGTTTGCTGACTGTCAATAAAAAGCACAAGAAGAAGAATTTTGCGTTTTTTGTTGGCATCATGGCGGAGCCTGGAAGTGAAAGTAAGAGAGTCACGTCTTTGGAAGTGAAGCAAAAGGCTAAAACCAGAGTGAACATCGGCGTGACCTACACTAGTTTAAAGGAGCCGAAGAGGGCTTCGAAATCACGAGTGATGGTGACCTGGCTTTGTTGCTGCTACTACTTTGTCCAACTGCGTGGATCTTTTTACTTTGTGGCTTATTTAGTATCAGTTGGCTCGTGTTAGCGTTAGCTCGTTGCTAGTATTAGTTACAGCAGGCTGTGACAGGATTGTTTATGAAAGCTGAAGCGGGAAGTGTATTAAGTGTTGCTTTAAAATCTGATTTTTGAAACTCTAAACTGAGTCTCATTTATTTGAAGAGTGTCACTTAAGGTCACGATTGCTGATGAACAGGTTTTGTATTCTGTGACAACTGGGAGCCATTGTTTCAAATGTACACTAATAGAAAAAAATCAGGATGTTTTTATGTAAAGGAAGTTATTTTAAGTAACTAATATCTTCTCCCAGTGGATTTGCTACTATGAGAGGAGGGGTGGTATATGGATTTCTTAAACATCAAAACACTGGAAAAGAATTACAAGTTAATGATTATTCTTTTTAGTTACTCATTTTTCACATGGCTGCTGAAAAGAGACCAAATGGGCAGGGCAGAGCAACCTATAGCTGGTGTTCTGAGAATCTGAATACAGGTCCAACACCAAAGATCGGACAGAAGTCTGAAGGAAATCCAGACCCATTAGTCTTTAAACCTCAGATCGTCACTAAATTCTTGGAGAGATAATTAACATTGTTCTGTCACTCAGTCATAGGGTCTCTATCCTTAATTTCTGAAAGCCAGGTCATGTAACCAAGAAAGATTTCCCAGGATAAACATTCCTTCTTTACCGTCCACATGAATCTGCATATAGGACTCCTCAGCTCTCCCCATACTCAAAATAAACTCACTAAAAAAGGACCACACACAATGAAAAGACGCGGGTAAATACAGCCGCTACAGCCCATCTAAACAAACGTCTGCTTCCAAGCTCATTAAGCAACGACCAAAATTCAGTAGCTGACAGGAACTTCCAGTTGCATAAACGGGTAAAGGAATCGCTTTTCCAACACACATTTATAAAACATTATTCACTCCTTTATGGGGAAGGTTTTAATGTGACACTTCTATTTCAGAGGCAACAATCACTCACAGATGTATGGGTTGCAACTGCGGTTAAAAAGAACGGTATGAGGTCTCTTGGTTGTCTCTCCTGAGGGGGTTTGGACACAGCAGCTCGTTGTTTGGAGGTCTGCTCTGGCCTGTCCTCTCCTCTTTCCTATTCCCCATCTGTGGTGTTGTACTTGCAACTCAAGCCTGACTCCCTCTTGCCAACCAACAAAAACACAAGATTTCATTTCACACTCCATTCCTCAATGTTTGCATTACATTTTTTTTCTGTGAAGCACAGGTTTGGTACCTCACTGGGTTAGGGCTGTTGGTGACAGAGGAGACACAAATGTTTGTAAGAGGACTGTGACTAGGAAACTTGGACAAGACATTTTAAATGTGTTCTAATATTCTTGTTACCACTGAGTCACAAAATCTTCTTAATTCTGTCTCAGTTTGCTCTTAATTTGCATTAATTTCATCTCAGCCACTTCCACCAGCTCCTCTGATGGGATTCCAAGGCATCACTAAGCCAGTGTGGAGATGCATTTCCCTTGGCATGTCCTGGGTCAGCCTTGAGGACCCAGAAGAACCTTCCTCAGGCAGCATCCAGCAGGCATTCTGACCACGTTCTCAGCTCAGTTGGTTCCACTCGGTGTGGAGGAGCAGCAACTCTCAGAATGTCTCCTGGATGTCTAAACTCCTCACCGTAACCCCACATGCTAAGCCCTTGTATAATAAACTTGTTTTGGGTACCTGCATTTGTTACATTGTTCTTTTGAGCTTTACCCAAAGCAGGATCCGCAGATGTTTGAAGTTCTCTATCTGAGGTAGAACATCTTCCTTAAATCAGAGTTGGCAATCCACCTTTTTACAGTTGAAGCCCATTGCCTCAGTTTTAGGGGTGCTGATCCTCATCCCTGCCACTTCACATTTGGGAGAAAGTCTCCACAGCCAGAGCTGAGGGTCATGGTTTGAAGAACCAGAGGATCACATCATACTTGAAAAGCAATGGTTGGTGACCTACCTACCACTCTAAAGGTTGTCTTGGACGTCTCGCTTTCTGGCTTATACAAACTATATTAATAAGGGTTTGTAATCATTCTTTTTAATCATTCTCCCTCTCCTGATAATAACATTTTACTTTCTTAAACACTGGATGTGCTACTGCTAGTTTACCCGTTTAATTATAGATCCACTAGGATAAATACAATAAAGTTCATCTCTCACCAAATAGAATATTTACTAAGAAGTCACAATGCAACCATAGAAACACTACTTTGTGTGTGTGTATGTGTGTGTGTGTGTGCGTGCGTGCGCGCTCTGTCTTCTCGATCCCCAGTGAGTCGTGGAGGATGGCTGCTTATACTGAGCCAGGATCCTCTGCAGGTTTTTTTCTGTTAAAAGGGAGTTTTCCTCTCCACTGTCGCTGCATGCTTGCTTAATATGAGCATTGCTGTAAAGCAGGGCTATTCAATTCCAGGCCTCGAGGGCCGGTATCCAGCACGTTTTGGTTTTACTCTGCTTCAACACACCTGATTTCTATCAGCAGGTGATTAACAGAGCCTGAGGAACTGCTGCACAGGTGATTCAACCACTGAATCAGGTGTGCTGGACCAGAGAAACCACTAAAACGTGCTGAATACCGGCCCTCGAGGCCTGGAATTGAATAGCCCTGCTGTAAAGTCACTGACACTAGTCAGTGATTCGATGCAATTTGCTGGGTTCCTTATATAGGAAACTTTTTTCTGATTGGCTTAATGAACTGACCTGTATTGGAATGTTTATTCTGTGAAGCGCCTTGAGACGACTCTTGTCGTGATTTGGCGCTATATAAATAAACTTGAATTGAATTGAATTAATGGATTTTTCACACATGACAACTATTTTGTGAAATTTCAGGTACAAACAAGTTTGGCCCAGTCACACGCGAGGAATTCAAGAACCATTGCAAAGATTGAGACATTCAGGAAACGCCCTTGTAAATGTTTTGTCACCAGCAGCCCCAACCCAACCAGTACCTGCTTCAATGTCAGGAACAGAAACAGAAAACACAATTGCTTCTCCAATGTGGCACGACCTATACCTTATATCCAATAAGAGTCAGATCTATGTGAAGCAACTGAAAAAAGATCAAAACAAAAAAATTGTACAAAATAATTTTGTATTCTTTGAGTCATCCCTGCACCTTGTTGTCACAGACTTGAGTCCCATGAGCTCTGATGTTTTCTTTCACTTTCTAACATTAAAACACAAAGACTGAAAGCTGATGGGACACTGGGAAATTCCAGCACTGGTCGACAAGTTGTGCACACACGAGAACGCCATTTCTAAAACTTCATTTGTGCTACGGTGTTAAAGGTTTGGTGCCGTTGGCTCAACAGCAAATAAGCTTCAAATGTTGCTTGTAATTTTCCACCTAAACTCAGTTGACATGAAGCATTATGTAACAATCCCAGGAAGTAGACTGTAGTAGGAGACTGTTTCAGCATTGTGAGTCATTCGAGTAAAAGATGAGATTTCCCTTAAAGAAAATTTTTTATGGTCATGAAAATAAAAGCAATTGTTTAAAAATGGTTGAAAACTCAACCTTTCTCTTAATCTTTTAAAGCAATCACCGCAATAAAGTCATTTCTGTACCTCTCACATATCAACAGATATTTTGGCCTGCTGCTAGTGAGCAAAGAGAAGCTTTAAGGCTTGTCAACAGGCACGTTTGTCTACCTCTCCATTTGCTTTCAGCTGAATGCATTGAGTCAGTACTGTCAGGAGCATTCACGAGTTGGGTCAAGAACAGACAGGTCCCTCTCACTCATGGTTCAGCTAAACCACGCCTACATGCCGCTAACACACTGGGAAATGGAAAGTATATTTCCTACAGCAACTGCTTCAGGGTATCTGCTGGTTTAAGGGAGCCAAATTTAAGACTTTTTAAGACCTTTTTAAGGCCACTTTGATCAAATTTAAGCTATATATTTTTTAAATTTAATTTAAGCTATAATTTCCAGCTATTGCCTGGAACCGGTGCTAACCACGTCGCAAATGTGGAATTAGCCATCCAGTTACCATTAAACTTGCACTTCCTCATGGGGCAAGCTCCCACTAGCTTAACCAGCTGGTGCTCATCTAAAAATAGCCCCCTTTCACAACCAACTGAATGTGTACGGTTCCGCTTACGGCAACATCATACACAAAAAATGCTGAACACTAACTAAAAATTCACGAAAATTTTATAGAAATAAAATAATCTTGTTTATTGAGTCTTTGGTCATTTAAGACCTTTGCAAACTGTATTTAAGGATTATTTGTCATTTTTAAGGATTTTTAAGGCCTTAAATATGGAAAAGCAAATTTAAGACTTTAAGACTTTTTAAGGACCCGTGGATACCCTGTGCTTCAACTAGAGGGCACGAGAGCACTGTTTACTCAAAAAGACCATAGAAGAAGAAGAGAGCTCGTCACTAGCAAGAATCACACATTTACAAAGATTAAGGTGGAGAAAGAGCACAGTGTGGGAGCATTTTATTCTTGGGAGTTAACAGGATGAGCTGGTGCTCTTGAGCCTGTGAGGCTGAAGCAAATACTCCCCCTCAGAATAAATGTGGAATGCTGCCGTCGCCATGGCAACTATGTCTCCCTATCCCAACCTGGGTGGGACTGTGACCGGAGAAGGCCGCTGAATCGTTCCAGGAGTCACTGCTCTCTCAATCCTACAACCTTCTCCCCCTGTCCAAACGGAGGTGACAAGCGCCGCTTGTCGTGGCTGCAGGCACTGACGTGCGGAGAGTCCCCAATCCTACCTCCCCACCTAGTGGACACTTATGTTGAGTGATGTCTGAAGTCTGTTGCATATCTGTCTGAGGTGCTTTTTGCAGAGCAAAGCTGCCCTCCCAGTGGAGGGTAACTCTGTAGTGCTTTTTTTCCCTCCACCTGACTCAATCCTCATGTAAACCCTCTGATCTCTATTAAGGTAGCGCGACTCGGGTTGCGAATGACAACAGTCACCAATTCTTGTCGTGTCTATGCCTATGTATGTATGTCTGATCTCAGAATTGTGTGTACTGAAACTCTAATTTCCCTCTGGGATTAATAAAGTGTCTTTGAATTGAATCTGAGCACGGAGCCTGGCAAAACGTGGATAACGTAGCCGCGAAGGAAAATGAATCGAGACAAGCAACTAAACAGGTCAGTCTTCCATGAGGCTCCTGCTTGTGTCTGATTCCTAAGTGCAATTATTTAGTTCAATGTAAACCTTTTGTTTAATATGTGCAACAGTAGTCACAGGGACAGGTCTTACAGCAATATGTAAGAGATTTACAGTGAAATAATCACAAACCGTCCAATGTCTCAGTCATGGCAGAAGGATGATTATACTGAAACAGATTTCATTCTCAGCCGGCTGGGGGTTTGTCAGTTTTTTTTTCTTTCAAAGAACCAAAGAGTATTGTAAACAGAGTAACTGTTTACAATCAGCGATTGCGAGTCTGCGCTGAGCTGAAGCTGCAGGCATTTGTAATTCAACACCGGTCAGCAAAATGCTCCAGAATGGTTTAAAGAACCAAAGCCAGTAAACCGGAGTGAGCCAGGAGTGATTTCTTGTACCCAAGAAGCCACTGCACTCTTTTGTTTTACTCTAATTTTGGGTAAAGCAGGCTAGAGTTTAACGTTAACAATGCTAATGATGAATGAGAAACAAATAGTCAGCTCTAAAAATATCACAAGCTACTTTTTCAATTACCAACATCTCGATTTTAAAGTGAAATGTATGTGTGAAGTGAATAATGAGTCAATCGTGGCATTTTACTTTCTTTAATGAGTCGTTCAGAACTATAATGGCAAGCTAACAGCAAGACGGCGAACAACCACGCCTGAAAACCCACTACTTCTCGCTGGCCTTCAACTCCCAAACCATAAAGCATTAACTCATCCTTAGTTTTTCCACCTTGTTTGTTCAATTTTAAATTTGTGTTTTTATATTCTGGTTTTACTTGTTCTATTGGTTTTAGTTTGTTGTTCTTTTAAGTCTTTTATCTTTTTTTACTTCTTATGATATACACGACTAGTTTAGCTTGTGTTTTTATTATTAGTTTTTATGTGCAGCGCTTTGGTCGGTTGTTATGCCGTGTTGAAAGCGCTCCACAAATAAAGTGGCATGGTATGGTAACCACACTCTCAAATGCCTGAGATATTACCGCAACAGAAGTAGTAAGTGCTCCCTACCGTAAAACACCCAAGAGTGCCAACACCAGATATGACAATATAATTATCTCCTTATCATCTTACTGCGTAGGACTTCGCTTGTCATCTAGAATCTTCTGGTGCAGGGGTCTCATTTATCAAACATTGAGTAGAATCCTTACTAAAACCGTAATCAAGATCAGGAAAAAAAGTACTTACGCCAAGTAGGTTTGTGATCTATCAAACATGGAGTACACACAGCTGCACGCAATCTATGCTTTATAAATCAGAGACTAACGAGAATGTTTCTCAGCTGCATTTTAGTCACATCCCGCCCTCACCATGCCCACTTACTGCCATAAAGAGTTAAACAGTTAATGCAATGTGCCTTGTGGATCTCATGCATATACATAAGCCGGCTGTTGCAGCGCTCCGCCAATGACATGGCGACCGTAGATCAAGGCAGATGAAGGAAGCACAATTTCATAGAAGCAGAAATTGAGGTACCTGTGGGTGAGGTGGAGAAATGAAAGGAAATACTTTTGCAAAACATATAAGAGAAAATCCACGGAGTGGCACAGCGTTGCTGAAGCCGCCAATGTTGTGAATTTTTCAGAGAGATCTGTGGCGGATATAAAAATAATGGTCCAATCGGGATTTGATCCCCAGACTCCCCGGTGAAAGTCACGTGTGCTAGCCAGTCAGCCAAACGGAGATCTCCCTTGTCCAAGTAGCCAGGGCGCAGGATCAATCGGGTCACAGTGACAGGACACACACTGTCACAGACGCATGACGTTCTGTCTCAATCTGTCCCCCTGTCTGTATTCTGTGCTTCAAGCTGTGTGTGTGTGTGTGTGTGTGTGCGCGCGTGTGGGTGTGTGTGTGTGTGTGTGTGTGTGTGTGTGTGTGTGTGTGTGTGTGTGTGTGTGTGTGTGTGTGTGTGTGTGTGTGTGTGTGTGTGTGTGTGTGTGTGTGTGTGTGTGTGTGTGTGTGTGTGCATGCGCGCTAGGGCTGTAGCGAAGCCTCGATGACGTCGACGGCTCGATTCTAAAAATTCGTCGACGTCAGATCCGGTAGTCGACGCACCACACCCACTTGTTGCATCCCCAGGAGTTTGTAAATAGAGGAGGAATCTGCCTGTTTTTCCTCCTCTTCTCCGCCTTCACTAACATTTCCGCCAAATACCAAAGACCCGGAACAACGTCCGTCCGCTACTAGGTTCCTTTCGTGTTTTGCCCGCCTTCGTCTCCCGGCAACGAACAACAACTTCCGGGGTCAAATGCGCTGCTTCGTGTCTATCGCAGATGCAGAAAACCACCGGGAGCGTTTCTCCCTTCATAAAGGAGCTTCTTTCAGACATGAGGAGAGCTGTTTTGGTGGTAGCAGTCTCTCCTCCGTGCTGGTCTGTTTGCTGCTGAGTGTTTTTGGTTTATTTAAACTTGGTAACTTGAACTTAACGTTGGTAAAGCTACTGTTAGCATTTTCGCTAACAGCTTCTTGCATTTGGATAAGCTGTTACGTTTTGGTTTAGAGTTCATCTTTTTTGTGGTGCAGATCTCCCTTTTATTACATTTAGAGTGTTGTGGGTTTTCGGTTTAGTTTAAAATATCACCTTGAGTTTGGTTTAACCTCCCAGTTTAGAGTTTGGACCTTTAGAGAGTCTTATTTTGGTCCAGGACCCTGTAATCTTTGCCCAGCGGGACACCTCTACTTATTTGTACTTTTGTTTTAATTCCCCACAGGCAGAATTAGTTTTATTATTCCCAACCTGTGGATGGAAAGATTTATGTTTTTTTTTTGTAGTTGTAAATAAACCTGATCATCATTTTAACTTTTAAATCCCACATTATTGTCCCTTCCTTTTTGCACACGAGCCAAACTCCCCAGGAAGGGTCGTAACACCACTCGCCTCACGCTCATAAGTGACCAAAACAAAGCAGCATGGAGACACTCCGTCTCCAACCACCTCTCAGGCAGCAGCCTGCACTCCCAAGTTCTACACGTCACCAGAACATAACCAACACAATAAAAGCAGTGTTATACAAAATGGGAGGCCTGTAGTGTTTATTCTCTTACAGTAGCAATTAATCAATTTTTTGGAGGAATTTATTAGAGATTTTTTGGTTTTTATTAACTGTGCAATAGAAAAATAATCATTAGATTAATTGTCTAAATAGTCATTAGAATAGTCGACTATTCGATAAAATAATCGTCAGAATAATCGTTTTAAAAATAATCGTTTACCCCCAGCCCTAACGCGCGCATGTGTGTGTACGCGCACGTGCGTGTGGGGGGTCTTGATCTGTGTGAAAACGAAGCAGTACAAGTGATAATGCTGCAGGATTTCATAATTGTATCCTTCTCAGCAGCAGCACTGCAGGTGCCCTCCATGTCCAAAATGTGCGTAAGCCAGGTCCTTAGTCAACTTAAAGTTGCGCACATTTTTCCACTAAGTTTTCTTTCATAAATCCCAAAGTTTGCGTGGAAAGATGCTTACGCAGTTTTCCGACCCCAGTAACTCAGTAACTTGGCAACAGCCATGAAATTCATGAAAATGCAGTGAGATAGTAACTTTTTGCTTACAAAAATGGCCTGCAGTAACCACATTTGACCACAGGATGTCATTCTTACAAGCTGAACCTTAAACTCTAACATGTCGTTAAACAATTGTCCGTCTAATCACCTGAGGCAATTCTGTTCTTAGCTTTCTGCAGTCCATGTTAAACGTGGTACTCACCCTGATACCAAACAGCACTGACTAATTTTCATCATTTAAACTGGCAGTGTCTGGTTTCAAAATACTGGAGACACATGTGATGCTAATCACAGAGCACACTATAATTAACTACATCCCTGTGGTCAAATTAGTATCAGTCTTCTAAGTAGGGAGTGTGATTTTAGTCCAGGCTAGTTCGACTGGGTTGTGTTTTGAAATTATTCTGTTGAAACACAATTCAACAGTAATTTCTGATATCTGTTAGAAGTTTTTCAGTACATGTAAAATTCTTTAGTTTTGTCCAATGTGAGTTCTTTTTTTCCCTGATTAAACTGAAGGACACCAAAAAGTTTCCCTATGTTGGGCCAAAAAAGGCATGGAATTTTCCGTCTACTATTACTGGAGCTCTTATCCTTTTTTAATCTTAATGATCATCTTGAAGTGGATTCCCAAGACTTAAAAATGTATTCGAAACTATTTCCACATAAAGGCAAAGACAAATATAAATCAGACACATTGTTAGAAACTGGATGGATTGCGGACTTTGTGAGAATGTAATGGTATACAGTAATCCCTCGTTTATCGCGGTAGATGCGTTCCAGACCTGGCCGCGATAGGTGAAAATCCGCGAAGTAGGGACTCCCAGCATGCCCCTCGCGGGGATTCCCTCCACGTCGCACCTACGTCACAAACCGCGGCTATAAACGGAAGTCGCCTTTCCAGCTCACCACTCAGTCATCGTTTCTTCAGATTCATGATCAAAGTTTCCAACCTACCGATCAATCCAACGAACTATCAGCTCATAGTAAGTTATCTTACTTACTTCTGGAAAGCCCGGCATTTCCGTGTCACTTCGTTGACGCTCGAACGCTCGGGGGTTTCCTAGAGCAGCCGGCGTTTCACCGACGCTCTCACTTCCGCGTCTGTGAAACCACGCTCCCTATTGAATTATCGTATGATCACATTCTCTTTTTGGGGGTAAAACTCAAGAAAAAAATTTTTACTTGGTTTTTTTAGTTTTATTACAAAAAGTGCATTTTATGATGAAATTGATGAAAAAAAACAAGAATTTCTTGATATTTCGCATAGAAAAATAACGCGAATCTGCGAATTCCCCCTGAAAAATGCTCCAAAGAAAAAATCCGCGAAGCAGCGAATCCGCGATGAACGAACCGCGAAGTAGCGAGGGATTACTGTAATTGAATAGAAAACATATTCTAGAAAATAAAACAAGAATTTTTTTTGTTGAAAGTGTCAAAAAGATGAGTGCTTACCTCATGTAAGTTTAACTCTTTCACTTTTTCCTTCTGAATAACCTGAAGGCATAAAAGGAGATTAAGCATTTAGCCGGTATGTGGACGTGATAGGATAAAAAAAAAAGATGTGGAACTATAAAAATATGATTCAAACATAAAAACAGGCTTGACATTTTTAACAAGGGATGAGCAGACTGCCTAACAAAGATATTTTGTTATGTAGCTGTAAGATTTTTATAAATATGTAGATGTTTACAAATGTTATGAGTTTGATGTATTTTTTTTTAATAAATAACAAGAACTGGATACACATCAAACTATCTAGCAGGTGACAACAACACAGTGTCTCGGTTTTACTTGCAGCTAACACTCACAGTTCCAACCAAGACTCTTCGATCCGAGTCCCTCATCTCATTAAGCCGTCTGTTTTCTATACCTACTTGATGTTGCCCTTCTTAAGGGCGATCGACGTGACACACACACACACACACACACACACACACACACACACACACACACACACACACACACACACACACACACACACACACACACACACACACACACACACACACACCTTGTACCAATTTAGAACACCTAAGTAACCCATTATCCATGTTCTTGGACTTTGGAAGAAAAACAGAAAACACGAAGAAAACACACACCTCCGAACTCTAAGCAGAAACAGCCCATCTACTTTTCTGCCACTGTTACCCTGAGTAGCACCCTGGGCTACTCAGCTTAAGAAAATTGTAAATGTGTTCGGAGGAGACATTTGAAAGACAAATACTTGTAAATTGTTTTAAAATGACCCTAATCAACGGAGCTACCTTTAAAATGCTTGCAGCTGTCAAAAAGCAAACAAAAAGCTCTAACTTAGAACAAACAATCATTAAGTAAAGGAAGTTTCTCCACAGCCACGTCGTCTGTGCGCTATGCCTCTACTGTGCTCAGATTAGACATTATTTGTGCATGTTTGAAATGCAATGATCTTACTTGTTTGTATGCATACAGCTCTTTGTGTGCCTGGTGCCGTAACCTGGAGAGACGTAGACAGAACAGCGTTCTGATTAGTGACTTCCTTTAACCAACCACATAGCATAAATACATATCCATGCATCCTATAAAATAAAAATAAAAGCACAAACAAATCAATTTCCCAACCATACAGCGTTTCACAACAAAATGGGGTACATATCAGGTCTAGATTTGAGACACAAAACATTTTAAAGAAAGAAAAGCCAAACAAGAAAGAGCAAAGTCATTTCCTGAAAGTTTGGGCAGCGTGTGGTACACGACAGTATAAAATCTGTCTCAGGTACTAATCCAATACAAGAGTATAGACTGACGACGTTAAACCAAATGTAAAACAAGAGTGAAAGCTCTTATATAATCCATCTTATACATGTTAAACATGTACTTTGTGTTGCAATAGTAAGCATAATTAAATGGTGTTTATAGAGGAGCAGAAGCATGTCTTTAATCTAAACACCACATATAAGATAAAACATCAAATGAAATAGATTTTATCAGACAAAAGCATAAAAAGTAAAAACTTTGGAGGAACTCTAGGAAGGATTGCACAACTCCAAGTTGGAAAAATAACACAAACAACTGGAGCTTCAGTAAGAAACAAATCAGAGCAGCACAAGAACATGACACACACTAAATGAGAGGAAATTCTTGGTACTGAGAGTGAGAGTAAAAATATGAAGAAACATGGAGGGAAAAGGAGCAGAAGGAATAGGAGAAATTCATAGGTTTGTAAGATTTACCTCCATGACTAGTAACCTTAACCTCTCGCAGCTGTGTGAGAGGGATCTGTAAAACAAGCAGCACAGTCTAGGAGAAAATCTGACATTTTGAAAGAGGTGAGCAAGTAAAGGTGCAGACATTCCTGGGAGGGGGTAGGGGGGACAGAGTTGAAGGTCACTGGGTCATGGGTGAATGACGGGGCTGCTCATCGGCCATGAAGTAAAATGGGTCAGTGGCTAAATAAAAAAGATTAAAAAAAAAACAAGAGTGCACTCTGACAATCCTTTCAGTCTAGCATCATCAAAGTTTAGATTTTTACCACAAATCACAAATTAACTTCTGGTTGTTCTTATGCAGAAAGACCCAGCAGTTCAAACCACGCTGCATACTTTACACACGCGTGTGTGTGGTCTGGCGACCCACTGAGAGAGGCGCTAGAGCCTTTCTGTGAGAGTCTGCCTTGTGTCAAAATACATGTTAAAATGCGTCCTTGTTGGAATGTCGCATGTTTCCTCCAAGCCCCCACAATGCGGGTCTGAAAGTGAGGCCAATGCGGAAGTGAAATAAATTGCAGTTCCACCCTCATCCGCTGGGGGCTGGTGTGTGAAGCGAGCAAATCCTCATTGACTCCCATGCTAAAAATACCAATTTCACAGCAGAAATAAACATGTTTTAAGTTTAAATTATCTAGTTTACACTCAAGACAACTCTGGGGGGGGGGGGGGGTGATTTTTTTTGTCACTCTTCTGTTTAAGTGTATTAGAAGCCTAAAATTCTGAATAATTAATGAGCATCAGACCCACGTGACCACAGAGCTAGCTCCGTGGAAAGGCCTCAGTAGCCTCAGTCTGAGTCTGAGCCTCGGTCTCGCCTGAAAAGTGTTCCGCGATTTTTAGTCTCTGAACTTAGACCATTAGTTGTAGCGTTTGTGCGTTCTTTTTTGGATATTATTTGTGCAATTGTTGGACAAAATGACTTGCTGTGGTAATAACTGCGCTAAAGGAGTCTCCACTTCATTTTTTTCGGTAAGTAAAATTGTATTTATGCATTTATGTCGATGATTTTAGGTCACTGCTGCTCTTGCACTGACTGAGCTTAGATTTTAACATGTACTGTTTAACCATGAAATTTAAATGTAAGGGTAAAACCCAGTAAATGTAACATAACGCTGCATTGTAGAAAATGGGTTGAAATATAACATGTTGGTGGAGCTGGGTTACAACTATCGGTATGGTCCCCTCCCCGCAGCTCCACGCATCTCTGATCGCCGCGGCGCTTGTCTGCTGCGCGGCTGCCGGCTTGTCGAGCTCTCGGATGGAAACCGATGTTTTCTGCCTGGTTCTCCCACAGCAGCAGCTCCACGCATCTCTGATCGCCGCGGCGCTTGTCTGCTGCGCAGCTGCCGGCTTGTGAAGCTCTCGGGAGACCTGCGTTCCACCCGGTTTTATCCAGCGGTCAGCCCGGCGTATCTCTGACTCAGAAGCTCTGGTGTTGTGCACAGTTAACTCCGGTTGTAGCTAGGTTGCTACCTCCGTTAGCTTAGCTCCCACCTCCGCATTAGCTTTGGGTTAGCTTCAGGTTAGCTTGTAGCTACATTAGCTTCAGTTCGACGGGTGTCGTCATTTGATCCCAGCCTATCCCAGCCTTACAGCTACACCCTCAGCTCCACCTCTCTTCCCTTTTGTGGAATTGTCTGGGCTTGACGGAACCCGTGACACGGTCAAAATAGCGGTGGTGGCCACCTCCCATTTTAACTCAAAAACTTATTAATGGAGCCTATGGAAACCCATTGTCCATATATATGTACGTCAATGGTTTCCTTTAACACAACTCCCATCATTCCTTCATCAATAAAACGGGAACAATGACTAAATGTTGCACAGTGTTAAACAGTACTTTAGGTAAACCTAATCTTTAGAAGTTTTTTAAAGACCAAGTTCACGTGTTTTTTTTTCAACACAACTGCAGTGGGCTCTAGTATAAATGAATGTCTTGTGAGTCTTGATCTTCATGGGAAGAGTCAAGTCAAAAGAGAGGGGAGCAGAAGGGGAGTATCATTTCTTGATATTCGGACATCTCGCCTCGGATTGGGTAACAGCAACACAACTGCTGTCTCTGTTTGCTTTGCAACTTTGATGTTTTATCTCTACAAATAACAAGCATGAAAGGGTCCTGCCATGTTTTGGAGTGGCTAATGCTAACAATTAGCTTCTACTAGCCAAGACATGCTCTGCTCTCTCCTAAATGCTGATGCTAAATCAACAACAGCTTTCCCCCTCACAAGTGAAATGGTTGAGTCCATGAATGCTAATTTTTAAAGTGACGTAAATGGCCTGTATTTGATATAGGACCTTCTAGAGACCTGGGACCCCTCAAGGCAATTTACAACACAATCAGTCATTCACCCATTCACGCACTGATGGTGATGAGCTACATTGTTGCTACAGCTACTGACAGAGGCAAGTCTGCCATACACTGGTGCCACCGGTCCCTCCGACCACCACCAGCAGGCAGGGGGGTAAGTGTCTTGCCCAAGGACACACCGACAGCGACAGACTGAGCGGGGCTCGAACCTGCAACCTTCCGATTACGGGGCGAGCACTTAACTCCTGTGCCGCCGTTGGCCCAGATCTGACTGGCTTTTATTAGGACATCCTCAGGTCTCAGACCAAAGAGGAAATAAAAACATCAGGTTTCATTCAAAAACACATCGGACTTCTGACTAAATAGCATCAGACATACATAAAGACTTTTGTCCTGACACTTTTTCCTGAGACCTTTCTGTCAGATGTTATTTAGTCTGGTGTGTTGTGGTCTAATGTCTGACACAGCATGACGATGTCCTAAAATGTACACCGTAGGAGGGTGGGTGGTGTAAAACGGTCTGGCAGCAGCCCGTCTGCTTTAGCTTAGCATAACACACAAAATGCTAGTTTCTGCTGTTCACTTCCATTGTTTATGCTAGGCTAATGCTCTTTTCTCACTCTGGGGAATATGGAACTAGACTACATTTCACTTAGGGATGGAATATCCCTTTAACTATATTAATGTTATTCAATTTTAAAATAATAAAGAATTGATGTTAAACGACCTTGAATATAAAGATCGTTCCACATAACAAAACATGCGATGCTTGTAAATGAAATAAAATAACTTAAATCTAAAGAACATTTTGAATAGGTCAAAGTTCAATCGAAGTTTATAGCTGGCAGATGCCAATGCCCAAACTGTGGAGGAAAAAAGACAGTTATGATTTGAACATCTGTAGTGGAGATAATAATGTGCTTTTGGGCTTCTTAGATTTTCTCATTTGATAAGAAAATCAGACTATAATGAGTTTGTGAACATGTTTTTGTACGCTGACTGACTATCTAAAAACCCCTGCATGCCACAAACCCATAGTGTAGGCAATAAAACCTCCAAATCCTATAATCCAAAGACAAAAGAGGTACATCCCTTACCTTATTAGGTAGCAGCAGAAGAGGAGGCTGAGGATGAAGACAAAGATGGCAGTCCCAAACACCACTATGTAGATATTTAGGGGAAGGTTCTGGAACCCTATATTTGGCATCCTGAAACTGTAGTGTGGGAAATCGGAGCTCATGGATATTCTGGATGAAGAGAGAAGAGACAGATCAGTGCATGAGTATATAAACACTGTGTGCACACAAATGAAAAAAGCATGCACTAATACCGAAACAGTGAATTACTCAAGTAGAATGTGAAAGTAAAACTAAGTTCCACTTTTAACTTTAGCAGTCTTTGGAATTAGAATAACACAGATCATGGCAGGGGAACGTAGTTCATAAGCATTATGTCTACTGGTGATTTACACAAAAGACCCAGTGTTTCATTGCTGCACAGTGGCGCTGTGGTTAGTAGTGATGTGACGTTCACGAATGAATCGAATCTATTGAACGGGTTTTCAAAGTGAATGAGGAGAGCCGAGTCCCTGCAGAGAGCCGTTCAGCTTAACAAACCTCCCCGGAAGTATGTCAAACTCACCCGCTCAAACCCCACCCACTGCTGTGACGGACGTAGGAGGAACCATAGAAATGTATAGAAACACATGTTTATATACCTTAAGCCGGGCGTACACTGTGCGACTTTTTCACTTTTTTGAGCCGATTTTCCAGTCGTGCGAGAATCCACGACATCGGGGCGAGTTTTGCGCCGAGCGGTCGTGTAGTGTACAGGGGGTTACGAGAGGCGATTAACACCACGTGACCAGCCGCCGATCAGCAGTCGTGAGGTCGCAGGGACTTCTGGTGTGTTTAATATTTCGCTCGTCCCTCGTGAGGGTATCGCACTGTTGAAGCGGCGCTGCGAGCAGCTACGATCCAAAAAGTATCAGAACCGCTCACGGCGCATGCGCGCGCAATCCTGCATCAACGCCGGCCGGTCGCTCGCTATTTCCCTAATAACACACGCTGTTCGTTTTTGTTTCTACACGTTTTTTACTCACAAAGATTGTCAAGAAAGCGTGTTTGTCGTGTTCATGTCAAATTAAACTGATCACAAAACACAGATTCACTTTCTTTATTTCGTTTTCCTCATCCAACCCCCATAAATCCCTGTGTGTCCTCCTGCAGCACTCCCGAAGAACAACAGGCAAGACAAAAAAGTCTGACGTGTTGAGTAAAAACTGCTATTTTTAGCACATTTTTAGGGCCGACGTGTTGCTACCAGACGTGCAGTGTGAGCCGTCAGGTCGCATGCAAGAACTGGGTCGTGCAGTGTGAGCACACGACTCGTGAGATCTGCTCTGCGAGGAAGTCGTACAGTTTGAGCTGAAGCTGAACGCTGCGAGTGAAAAAGTCGCACAGTGTACGCCCGGCTTAAGGGAGGAACACTAACCAACCCTGTGCGCCCTCACGGACACCGCAGGAAGACATTGCTCTTGATCACCCCCCACCCCCCGGCTTCACTTTGTTCAAAGGAGCCAGTCTTTTGAACGGCTTTTTGAGGTAAATGACCGACTAATGAACGGCTCCCATGAAAGAGCCATAAATCCCATCACTAGTGGTTAGCATTGTTGCCTTGCAGCAAGAAGATCCTGGGTTCACATCTCAGCCTGGGGTCTTTCTGCATGGAGTTTGCATGTTCTGCCTGTGCACGCGTGAGTCCTCTCCGGCTTCCTCCCGACCGTCAGGTTATTTGGACTGTCTAAATTATCCTTAGGTGTGAGTGTGTGTGCATGGTTGTTTGTCCTGTGCATCTCTGTGGTGCCCTGTGATGGACTGGCAACCTCTCCAGGGTGTACCCCTCCTGTATTCCCGTAGACTGCTGGAGATAGGCAACAGCCCCCGCGACCCTGCGTGGACAAGCGGGTAAGGATAATGTATGGTTTCATTGGATAAAACAATGTGTTTCATGGTCACATTACAGAAATGTCATAAAACCTCAAAAATACTTTGCCTCTTAAACACCATCTCCATTATAATCTCCAGCCCACTGGTCCTAAACAAATAACCATCACATGAAAACTATATTTGCTTAAGAGTTAGTCGAAATGAGACAACCAAACCTTTCAAACTACCTCAAATCAAACAAGATAACAAATTAATAATAATAATAATGCATTGAACTTATATAGCGCTTTTCAAGACACCCAAAGACGCTTTCACACACTCTCACATTCACACACTGCTAGTGATGGTAAGCTACTTGTAGCCACAGCCGCCCTGGGGAGGTCTGACAGAGGTGAGGCTGCCATTTGGCGCTGTTGGCCCCTCTGACCACCACTAACACAGGCAAGTTGGGTGAAGTGTCTTGCCCAAGGACACAACAGCAGGATACCCCTGGCGGGAGCTGGAATCGAACCCATGACCCTCCGATCATGAGGCAACCCGCTCTACCACCTGAGCTACTGCTGCCCTGATAAAATTAAGCCTAGTTTATACTTCTCCATCTGCGGTGGTGCGGGCATGCAACGCCATAATCAGTCAATGCAAGGACTCTCCAACAAGCACACAAGGAAAAACGGAATAGAGCCCAATTTTCTAACTATCCATTGACAGCAACGTAGGATGCCACTTCCTTTAACTTTAGCACTGTCATCACCCAAGTCTCTAATAGATCACTCTGCACAAATATGTTCCATTTTCTAGATTAGTAATGAAACACTTTTTATTTTCACAAACAAGTTGAGAGGAAGTCTACCTCTTTCTTTCTAAAAAAGAAAACAATGTATTTTTAAACCAGGGACATGTATGCTGTTCCAATGGTGAGAGGATATCAGGAAACCACTTAAAATTTCATGAGAGTCATAAAATATGAGTGAGGATGTGCTGGTCAAGGGACATGACTAGACATGTCTACACCTACGGGCAGAGTAAATAGTGGAGGAAGTGGAGGAGGTGAAGCAGGAGATGACAGAAATAGCTTCTGCTCCTTTAGGGAGGCTATCTTGCACCCTTCCCCCTCCCAAACAGCTTCACCCTCACTGGACTGCTCCAGTGGAAAGTTTTTTATGTTTTCCTGAGGCCAATCTGGGTGATCATAAACGGTCCCCTCCAAAGTCTTGAAAGCATGACCTCAGTTTGTGTAAAACGTTGCCACACCAAGCTGCATAAGTAAGGCCGGCACCCCTACCCAGGGGCCGCGTTCCCATTCTGGATGTTTCCAGCTTTACGCAGGTGTCCTTAAAGCTAGCTCAAGATTTTTGATGGATAACGAGGAATTTCTACTTAAGGATAGAGGTTTTGATGTCCCAGGATGACGGATGCAGGAAATTCAAATAGATAAGTTTGACCTTTGCGCACGAGGATCAAATTACGTCTGTCGTCTGTGTCTTTCAAATGTTTTTGAATAAATTGCGTTCCCTGCGTAAAGACCGTTGGTATAGACCTGCAGTTACTATATCACGGATGCAAGACTGTAATATCATGATAATCATATCTTTGGATAAAAATCTGACTGGACAAACAACGTAAATGATGGATGGGACTATTGTGTTACGTTGATGGATGATCAGAGCGTATTAAATTAATATTTCAATGAAAACATTGTCCATGAGGACTAAATAACAACATACTAAAACATGCATATTATTGTCAAAGATTAAATCATGCATTTATGGTTAGAAACAATGTGTACGTTCAAGAATCATTCATAAATTGTTGTTGTTTATCCTAAAATAACCACTTGATTGATTGATTGATAGTCCATTTTAAGTTTTAACACCAAGCAGGAATCCTGTTCTCATTCTCAGCAAACACGACTGATGTCATTTCTCCTCTTATCTAAACACAAACACACACCTTCAAGCTCCATGCTTCAAAAACAAACAGATTTTAACACAACACACTAATCTTTACACTAAAGTTTTTTCACTTACTGCAAAAAAAAAAAAAAACTTCTCAGTTGCGGGTTACTATGTTATGTAACGCTACAACTATATGAGGATTACTCGTATATTATTAACACACATACCCAAGCGGTGCCTTCATGCTGAAGAGCAGAAGTCTGAGCAGATCTGTGACAAGCTCCTGAAATGTGATAGGACTTGAGAAACAGATGTGTCCGTTTGCCTCTCTTTCAGATGTTTGGATCATAGCTTCTCTTTACACTAACACTCAAAGCCCTCTCCACCATGACTTTGGGCTTCTTCGTCTGAACAGACACAGCAACCTCCCCCGTGTTCACAAACGTAGCGTGCTTTCTGCATAGACCTGAGGGTGGACTCGAGTCAAACACTGACAAGTAACTGAAGAGTACTACATCATCCCCTGGGAACGAACGTTTAGCAGATTTTTAAAATTAAAATACTTGTCTTGCATTTTTCTTTTGTAGCAAATTTTCTGTTTCGTTTCCAATCCTTGTCAAGTGAAGTGAAATTGTATGTTTAGGCTCAACAAAAATGAATTCCTAACATCATTAAATCTGGAACTCAAAATTTACAAGAGCATGACAATTAGAGATGATTGTTACGCAGTTTATAATAAGTTGATAACAAATGACACATCCTTTCACCAATGAGCTGGTAATTAGTTAACTAGAGGAGTTTTTATTTTTCGTTTCTGTATGCGAGTAAACCAGCCTGTAAGTCTTCAGATTACTTTCATTGCAATGCCCGTGGAAATCAGTCTCAACAGTAAGAAGGCTTCTGCTCTGTGTAACAACGTTATAGTATCAAGATTCACTGACCAAGAGCATCTTGGGAACACCAAGTGATCTAGAAATCTAACCCGTTAGAGTCAGTGGGTTCATGAAAACGAAAACAACACGGGTTAGTGTCATTGCAAATACCAGGTTTTACAAATGGTTTCTCATGAAAATGACCACTTTCCCAGTAAAATGACAACACAATCGTATCAAATACAAAAACTGATTTTAGATGGGCTCAAAGCTCAGTTACAAATTTAGTAATGGATAATACAGCTAATTAGCTTCATGTGTACGAAAAACACTATTCTGTGAATATTTGGTTCATCGTGAACTTTGATTACTTTTATAAAAATATTCAAAAAAAAAGTGACCAAACTGTTATCCAGCACTTACCAATGGTCATGCTAGAAGTGTAGATGTAGTAGCCTGGCAAGCTAGGCTAAATAAATGTATTATTTAGTCTGGCAACGCTCCAGTGACGGCTCTCGGTTGTGGGGCGGGTTCTACCGTTGTCTTTCAAATGATCTCCACATGCTACTGGACAATGAATGTGACATACTCTTGTTTCACTCGGTTGCATCATCCCACCCACCAGGCATATAGAGTGCCCTGATTGGCCCACAAAGCGGATAAAGCTCTGTGATTTGTTCACTAAGCAGATAGAGCACTTTGATTGGCCCACCATTATGGACCAATCACAGCTCTTTATGTGTTTGAAACCCCTCTAGAGAGCTGTGATTGGCCAGCCAGAATGCTGTTGGGGCTGCAGAGGTTCCAGTGGAGCATTCCTAGACCAAACTTTGCAAAGCAAGAATTTGGTCTAGTTCACTAGATAGATAGTGCACTAGCACTAAATGTGATGTGGTGCAAAAACCCTCTGAGAGAAACCCCAGAGAACTAGTAACAGCAACTCCCGGTTAGAAAATGGTGTCTTTTTCCTCTATTTCTCCAACCATCTCCCTCAGTCTGACATTTTTACATGACCTCACCTTATTACATAACCAAACATTACACACAGCACATTGCATTCATGAGAGAAAACACATGACTATGGGTGAGAAACTTTAGTGATTTGATAATGACTCACAGACATACACCTTACCCCTGTGTGACTAGACTCAAAACATATTTTATGTCACACAGTTTAATTTGTTTACATGTTACATTTATTTGCCAAAATGAGGTGAACCTAGCCTAGTGAACTAGCCTAAATTCTTGCTTTTTAAAGTTTGGTCTAGGAACGCTCCATCAGAACCTCTGCAGCATCTAGCAGCATTCTGGCTGGCCAATCACAGCTCTCTAGAGGGGTTTCAAACGCATAGAGAGCTGTGATTTGTCCATATTGGTGGGCCAACCATAGCGCTCCATCTGCTTTGTGAACCAATCACAGCGCTTTATCTGCTTTGTGGGCCAATCAGGGCCCTCTATTCCTCTGGTGGGCGGGATGATGCAACATAGTGGAACAAGATGGCGACAGCTCGTTTGAAACGGTTTTTGCGTCAACTTTGGACTATTTGGACTTGGGCTTTAATAAAATCAGGAGCAGAAAGATGTATTTAAGTTATTTTATTTATTTATTTTTTTAGAAAAGTTTATGTATTTTTGTCTTCATCAATAGCGGACGTCCTCATTTACCGACATCCATTGTGGTGAGTATGTCACATTGTTCATTGTCCTGTAACATGTGGAGATGGTTTGAAAGACAACGGTAGAACCCGCTCCACGATTGAGAGCCGTCAATGGAGCGCTGCCAGACTAAATGATATATTTAGTCTGGCTTGCCAGGCTAAGGTGAACGGCCATGTGCTTCTAAACTTCGTTGAGACAGGCCAAGCTATAAATGCTTAGGTGCTGTTTATGTCATGCCCCACACTCTTAACTTCCTCTGGAGATAAGAACCTCCACTCATAACAGCAGTTTTTATTACATTTTTCCATCTGCTGGCTTCAAGAAAAAAAATCTATGAAACACTAACATGCAATATAATAACATCTGCGCTTCACAAACAAAAACCTCTAGAAAATCAATGGCAGATAGTTAAGTGATATCAGAGGTCAGCACCTGGAGCTTTTCCTGGGGGCAGGAATCATTGTTGGTCAAATTGTTTTATTGCACAAACATTTACTTTAGTTTTACAGCATATAAAACAACACCTTACAGTTCAATTTAAAATCCCAGCATTGGGGCAACAGCGGCTGAGGCGTTTGGTGTGTGTGCAGGTTTCGGGTAAGTCAGTTGTAGCTGTCGTTCCTGACAAATATCACCTGGAAAAGCAAAAAGAAGGCTGGAGCACTCAAAGTGACTAAATATTAAATAGGTGCATGCACAAAAAAAGACTAACGTTTCAACACCCGCTTGTGTCTTCATCAGAGTAACTCACTTACTCTGACGAAGACACCTATTAAATATTTTGTCACTTTGAGTGCTCCAGTCTTCTTTTTCCTTTTCCCACGTCATAGTTCTTTGCTGTGGAGCACCAACTGGTGACTGGATTATGCACAGAGGATCTCAGAAGCGATCACCTGGAAAAGTTTTTTATATCCCCCAACTTTAGTCTGACATGCATGTGGCATCATTACATCTAGATTTGGGATTTTCTTTGAGACATGAGCAGATAGAAGCACTTCTTCCATTTCGACAGTGTATGACAGGGGGTGACTTGCTCTTTAATAACCTATTCATCATACAGTGAACTGACTGTATGGTTTATCCAAACAAAATAAACTCCCCAACTTGTACATGTCACATGGGCAGATTGTGTTATTTCACTTAGCTGATGAACAGTCTTTGTTCCAAAACGTCTAAAACTGACTTTTTCAGAAAAAACTTTGAACAACAAAAGTATTTATTACTTCTCCAGTTTGACTCG
Source organism: Nothobranchius furzeri (assembly GCF_043380555.1). Lineage (NCBI taxonomy): Eukaryota > Metazoa > Chordata > Actinopteri > Cyprinodontiformes > Nothobranchiidae > Nothobranchius > Nothobranchius furzeri. Next base: position 81,318,072 of record NC_091746.1, on the reverse strand, counting down.
GCCCTTAAACCTTGTTCAGTGGTCGTGTTTATAAGCAGCAGCATCTTATTCACAATCAGAGCGAGAAGTGGAAATTTCCACTAGCTGTCATGTGACGTGCTCATCTGAAACTTTATATGCCAGGAGGCAGCAACAAACACCCGGGCCTCCCAGGCAGGGCAAGGGGTCGAATGAAGTGTGCTGGGAAAAAGTCCTCATTCAAATGGTGCTTAAACTAAAAGCAGTGTGTCAGTGACACATCTGTCAGTTTTAGTTTAACAAAAAAAAAACAAATCTGCCTCTATCCCTTCCAGATCTGTGATAGTATGTACTTAATTGAATTATTTTTGTTCCTTAGAGTGTCCTGGTGGTTTTTATTATGACACTTTTAGCATAAATTATCCAAAGCTAACCAGAAAAGCACCTTTAAAAGTAGGTTAGAACAGCTAGTTACTGAAAAGTGAGAGACATAAGATTTAAGTAAAGCCTGAATCTGAATATAACTCAAGTTTCAGATGTTTATTAAATTCATGTATCCTTACTACAGAGCTCCTATTTTCAACTTTAAACTTAAAGGGGCATTATGGAAGTGTGACAGCCAAAACATGTATAGAAATAATAAATTTCTTCTTCGTATATTCTCCTGCAATGCCCTGGTCCTGTAGAATGAGCCCTGGCATTTTTACTGTGATTGCCTGTTTTTCTGTAAAATCACAGAAAAAGAGAGCTGCTCGGGTCGAGCAGGCTGCTTCATGCGCGTTCACGCTCAGGCATGGCCCTCCGAATCGTTCTTTGAACGTTGTTTCAGCTGTCATCAAGGATAAAAATGCTACAAATACAAGTGACGTCACTGAAGCAGTAGCTCGCCTAGTAAGTCGTCGGACTTACGTGCAGAAGACCCAGGTTTGATTCTGGATGTGAACATAATTTATTTAGAGTTTCTTTTTTACATTAATGGTATTTTTTTTACAGTAAGACGCCCAAATTTTTATTTGAGACTCGCCGAACGGCATTGAATTCACAGATAAAAAAGATGTGAGTTCAACTTTCATTTTGGAACAATTTTTCAAGAGCATGCAGGAGGACTGACCCATCTTAAACCTTTATCGGCTGTGCTGAAGAGAAAGGTACAGAAAAAAATTATTTAATTAATTAGCTGCACGTTCTCCTGTCCTCTGTCTTCCGGGCCACACACACACACACACACACACACACATGGAGCTGACTGTCTCAGCTGTTATTTTCATTAAGGAGTGTGCACGTACAGCATGCGAGCCTCGTGCACGAGCCTACTATTGAAGCTGCTGTTACGCTTTTGGCCTGAGGGGGCAATCGCGAGCATAAAAATTCAAAACTCCGTAAAGTCCCTTTAAAGGATGACAGCGCAGAAGGAAAGAAGAAAGAAAACAATCTTTTATATAGCACCTCTCAAAATAAGGGGGCAGCAGTAACAGGTTGAGCGGGTTGTCCAGTAATCAGAAAGTTGCAGGTTCGATCCCGGCTCCGGACAGAGAATTCTGCTGTTGTGTCCTTGGGCAAGACACTTAACACACCCCGCCTGTTGGTGGTGGTCGGAGGGACCTGTCTCTGACAGCGCACTCCAGAGCAGCTGTGGCTACACTGTAGCTCATCACCATCAGTGTGTGCATGGATAAATGATACACTGTAATGTAAAGCGTTTGGAGTCCTCTGACTCTGCTACACAAGTGCAGGTCATTCATCATAAAAATCATGAGGCTTCACAAAGATGCTGAGGAGGCTTAAATTATTTTTAGGGCTGCAAGATATTAGGAAAACCTACAATATTCGATAACAGTGCTTAATATTGCGTTATCGATGTTACTCACGATAAATGAACAAATACTAAAGTATGCAGTGTTGATGTCGTCTGGCGTGTGACGTCTGCTCTGGGTTCAAAGCAAACAAAAACTAATGCATGAATTCCATTACAACATAACAATTTTATTGCAAAAATATGCAGCTGCACCCGCTACTGTATTAGCAGCTGCACCCGCTACTGTATTAGCAGCTACACCCGCTACTGTATTAGCAGCTGCAGCTGCTACTGTATTAGCAGCTGCAGCTGCTAATACAGTAGCAGCTGCACCCGCTACTGTATTAGCAGCTGCAGCTGCTACTGTATTAGCAGCTGCAGCTGCTACTGTATTAGCAGCAAAACAACAAACTGCATCCATGCAGTTTCTCAGTGACTTTAAAACATCACCTCCACCATAAAACTTTTTCTGATGCTCCAAATACAGAAAAACATCCCTTACCAGGGTTTTTTGAATAAATAAAAATATCAGAAAATAAGTTTAAATGTTAAATAATAGTTAACATCACTTAAATGCAACAGCAAATTCTCTCATTGCTACTGAGCATTTTCTCCACTTATGTGGTTATGATATAAGGCTGTTGCTGCTATTGGGAAGGGAACTGTGCTGGGCCAAACTAGGAGAATATTAAGATTTTTTGAGGGAAAGAGAAAAACAATTGTCTACCTTTCAGAAGAGGAAATGGCAAAAATCTACAGGGAAGATATGTGAAAACGTTTGTTTTTAACCCCAAATTGAACAAGTTTACGTAGATCTTAAAAAGCAGCTCAGATGATGAAACTACAACTATGATTCTGATAACAAGCTAACACATTGAACTAGCTCCTCTAAGCTAACCGGCTAGCAGAGCTTCTGACTGACAGTTTATGTGCAGCAGCAAATCAACTATCCTGATTACCGAGGTAATAAAAGCTCATAAATGAAAAATCACTTTGATGTGTGGGGGAACTTTTCCAGGCCCTCTTTAGCAGCTCAGGGTGGGACTGGGAGGAGAGTGCTGTAGTCTTTTAGGTGGAAGCTAACCGGAGCTTGGGGCTAACGGTGGGTTGGTTCACCGGCACGTGTCGGAGTCAGCCCGGTTATTATCAGCTGCTTAACGACACCGAGCGGACTCACGTTCACGTTTGAAAGCAGCGCTGATTCCAGAAACCTCAGCACAAAGTGCGTTCGTTAATCTGAGCCAGCATGACGGACAAGGGAAGCGAGCGGCAGCGGAAAGCGGGGGCGGAGCGGAGCGGAGATAGTGGAATTTTGGGGCGGGTGTTACGTGAATGGACCCATCTGATTGGCCGCATATCAGAAGGGCTACATTTGATTGGTCAAATAATACTTCTGCGTAAAAAACAGAGCTGGTTTACAAAAAGATGATGTATGACACGGATGGAAATGTTTGAACCAAACATTTATCGCAGTTTTTGACGTGTTTTTTCGATGGGCCTAACGCACGTCCTGTTATCGCGATGACGATAATTTTTCGATATATTGTGCAGCTCTAATTATTTTAAATAAAAACAAACTTGTAATTTCTTGATAAACGGTGCTTATACATGTATTTAAGGAATTGTTCCTAATTAAGAAGACTTCCTGGCATAGGTAAATGGTTTTCATAAAAAGATGTTTAGTGTCTCCATCTAGTTTACAGAGTGCTTGCAAAGGGACTTCTGCCCCTTGTTCTGGTACAATCTGCCCACATTTAAATAAGTTATAATGCAAGCATATGAAGTGAAACCAGCCCATGTTTATGTAAATTCTCTGCTGTGGCTAAAAGCATTGCTCCAGTTTGCCGTCTCAGCCGATGTCTCATTGAAAATGAATGGAGGAGAGGCGATGTCGCCTCCCGTGTGTCGAGCCCATAATGCGTCAGAGCAGCAGACAGTGGGAGAGATGATTCCTCTTGCAATTGTGCAGCACAACAATAGTGAATTTGCTTGTGCATTTTTGCACACTCAGATATGAATTTGAAAGAAAAATAACGTCAGAATAGCAAAAGCATAATGAGCACAATAAAGAGTATTTCATCAAAAAGAAAAGTTTAACGGTCACAATGGAAACTAACATGGAACTGTTGTCATAACCCTTGCTCTATTTGCTGGTTTCCTCTCCCCCTCCCTGATCCCCATCATTTCTCAAAGGACTCTGATAGTAACACAAGCTGACACAAACACATGAGAAGTGACAAGTAACACACACAGCTGTCTCACAACATCTCTCTCTCTCTCTCTCTCTCTCTCTCTCTCTCTCTCTCTCTCTCTCTCTCTCTCTCTCTCTCTCTCTCTCTCTCTCTCTCTCTCTCTCTCTCTCTCTCTCTCTCTCTCTCTCTCTCTCTCTCTCTCTCTCTCTCTCTCTCTCTCTCTCTCTCTCTCTCTCTCTCTCTCTCTCTCTCTCTCTCTCTCTCTCTCTCTCTCTCTCTCTCTCTCTCTCTCTCTCTCTCTCTCTCTCTCTCTCTCTCTCTCTCTCTCTCTCTCTCTCTCTCTCTCTCTCTCTCTCTCTCTCTCTCTCTCTCTCTCTCTCTCTCTCATCTCATCTCATCTCATCTCATCTCATCTCATCTCATCTCATCTCATCTATCCACAACCAGAACGTCTAAATGAATAAATAAAACAAACAAACAATCAATAAATAAATAAGGACTCTCACTCTCTGTTAGAAACTGTTGCACCAAAAACAATAAAATAGACCCCGTCTCTCCAAAACAATAAATGCAATGGCCTATCCAGTGTCAACAACCAAACCTGCACTTATAGTGCAATAAAACATCTTCCCAGGAAACATTTAAGGTAATACAAGCACCCGTGTTGCAGTGGTTAGACTTGCAAACCCATGCTGTAAAAGGAGCTTTTGGGAAGTTTGGAAATGTATTATGTAACCTACAGCCTGAGGGAGTAGTAATGCTCATTTCCTCTTTACACTACTGACATTTTTATTCAGGGAGTTGTACATAACACAATGCTAATGATAACATTTGGTCATATAAGTTAATATAAGCTAAAGGTGAACATGTGTATATGGAAATGCAAATTATCATTGCATGTAGCCACTACTATTTACCAATGCATTTGGAGGTACTTCTTTAGCCCCATGTCATGTTGCTCATCCTTGTTTGATTTAAGCAAGTTGTCCAAATAATTTTGCATGTTAGAGCAAAAATAATAATGAAATGATGATATCAGTGTCACAGACATGGATTGATCCACACATTTCAGCTTGTTGAGTTTGAAAGACCCATCTAGCATCACATTCAGTAGCCAGTGCATGGGTAAATATTACTGTACGCAGCTCACAACCGTGCGCCACAGAAAATAAAAGGAATCAGGTATGGGCTAAAATATTTATACAATCTGAAAAACCTCTGACCAGTTACAAAAAAACTTGGTGCTTCTATGTGTATTCTCTGAATCTAGTCTAGGGCAGCACGATATTAGGAAAACCTGCGATATTCGATAACAATGATTTATATCGCGATGACGATATTACTTGCGATAAATTAAAACTTAACTCAGGAACAAAAATAATCAAAAACAAAAAAATTAAAAAATCATAAAGATGTGAGGAAAGGGAAAAATAAAATGAACAAGAAAAGGCAATCCGTGGATCCCAGGAAAAGCAGAATCAGCAAAAAGAGCTAACGAAGCTAACTCAGGTGTTCGCTAACCATCTAAATGAAGTGCTGTCCGCCTTGGGGGTGGGCATCTAACCTAGGAGAACCCACCTGATTGGCCAAATGGGTGAAGAGCTTTATTTGATTTGTTAAAAAACATCATGCTTCCGTTTGATTGACAGAATGCATTATGTGTAGCAAGCATTTGAGCTGACCATTCATTGCGATATTTATCTGTTCTTTGCTATATGCATATTGTGCATGCTGATATCGCGATAACGATATATTTGCGATATATTGTGCAGCCCTAATCTAGTCAGACAATTTTGGTTGCGATTGTCATGATTTATTAAAAATACTTAGCATGTCTTGTGGCGATACACCAAATATATTCTATATGTTTGCAAGCTCCAGCTAGTTTGAAGTCCATAGGTTTAAGGTACCTGGTACCTGCTTTCATTTCCCACAGATTAGCAGTGGAACTCTTTAAGCAATTCTGTAAACTATGCACTCAGTAGAAGGTGTTGTGCTGCTATTTCTAGTTCTGCACAGCTTCAAATCTGCTTTTGTAGTGTGGCTCAGATTGTGTGAAACCTCACCACATTGGTAATAGTACAAAATGAGGAAAAGGTACCAGTGAAATCTGAAAACCAAAACAAGAAAAGTTATTCATTTTGGTGCTAAAGTTTAGAACTACTGCTAGAAATGTTGTTTTAACATCTGTAAATTGCTTTAATCCAGAGCAAATCAACTCAGAACAGCAAACATAAAATGAACAGATCTATGAACTGTACTTATAATTAATGAAAACGTTATCTGACATTGGAAAAAATGTGTCTTTGATTAGCCTGATGTATTTCTAGGTCACTGGCTGCGTTGTATCACCTTGGCTTACTCCGAATATCAGCAAAGATAATACCAGATTATCAGCATTCAACCATACAAGATTTCCACCACTTTAACATTTGAAACTTTTTAATAAATGATAAAAGTGAAAGCCTTGGATTAGATCTATCTTACACAGTCAATGCTGACCTCACGTCTATCTTTTCACCACCAATCTTTTTATTGAACCTGTCCACAGAAAGTCAAACAGGCACAAACTTTTGGCATAATCTCAAACCAACCCATGCTTTAAGGTGGGATTTCCTTCAGGACTTGTTGGTGATGGCAAAGGAGTTAGTGCCCACCCCGTAACCAGAAACGCTTGACCAGCTTTGCCTGCTGGTGGTGGTCAGAGGGACCAGCCTCACTTCTCAGTGTGCACCAAGGCAGCTGTGGCTACAATAGCTCATCACCACCACTGTGTGAATGTATGAATGACTTATTTGTTCTAAAACACCTTGGGGGGTTGAAGAACCCTAGACGCGGCTTTATGAATACAGACCATTTACCATTTACATAAAACTACTGATAGCACTGTAGATTTTTACTGGGGTGTGTTTATCTTTCAGCTTCAGAGATGCAGTCTCACCATCTCCTGGGTCCACGAGGACAGATCCATCCTAACAGCAACATCTGTCGTCATAAATGAGCTCCACATGAGCTGAGTGCTGCATTTCTGCACTGCTTTTATCTTGCGGGGCATGCTGTCAGTTTAATGAGTGTTATTATTGTCAGGCTGGAGCGTTTCACGATGGATGCTCTTTCTGTGATTGACACGAGCTAAGCACTGGCAATATCAACCTAAAACACGTCTCTATTTTAATTCATGAGCTCAGCGAATACAACTTTGTCGTTTTCCGTAGCGTTAATCTTGCGTATTTACGGTGTATTTAAACCATCCTTGGTGTATTTATGGCTCGGGGAGGCAGATGGGCGGAGGCTGGTTAGCTAGCCGCGCTAACCGTTGCTAACTCAACACAGTCCCATAGGAAACCGATAAAAATGTGTCCAGATGCTTTAGGACAATACAGAAGAATCCTTACGTTTCTCCGTTTACTATGAGGGGTATATATAAATGATTCAGAAGCACAAAGTAGAGACACAACCAGCAGATAAGCAGTAAAACGGTCAGCATCACTGTTCCTTTGTAACTTCTGCGTGTTTTTAATAATTTAACAGGTAGCTAGCAGCTAACGATGTGAGAATAAATACAAGCAGAGACTCACCAGCGATTCCCTCGGCTCCTGTAACTAATCTGTTCTGTTCCGTCGCGGGGTTTGCTTAGCTTCACACAACCGCAATGCTTAAAGCGTCAAGGTGGAGACAAAGTGAAAACAGTCCTGTCGATAATAGAAACCCTTCAGAGGGCAACCTCCTCATCACACGCTCGGCTCCGCCTGTCCAAGGTGGTCCTGGAGGATCTGAACCCTAATCCTGGATCCGAGCGAAGCAGTGACCCCAAACAGGGCGGATTATCCTCAGAAGGTGGATGTATGGACACGGGAGTTAGTGGATCGCGAAAACATAAATGACGCCGATGGTAAACGGCGACCATCGTCTTTGAGAGTCTGCACGATTTGCACGTACGCGGTTCCTCGCCCACTAGCCAGTTGGATAGAGCCCTCCTCTTCCAGTCTGCTCCGCTCTGAGGAGCTGCTGGAGGGTCAGCCGGCAGAGATGCTGATCTGAGGACAGATTATTCAGTAAGAGGTTATTGTACAGGTCATGGTTTCTAAGATGTTCAAGAAATAACTTCTTACTCTTGTGACCAGTGCTGGGCATCGTATGTTAAAAAAGTAATTAGTTACAGTTACAACTTACTTTTTCCAAAAAAGTAATTGAATGATTGACTCAGTCACCACATTGTAAAAGTAATTAGTTACCTAGAAAAGTAACTGTAACGTTACTTTTATGTTTTTAGCAGTTACGTTCTATAATAGCTATCTTGACAGCCGCTGTAAGAAAGCCTCACAGCTTTGCTGCGCTTCATTCGACCATGCTTTGTAACGGTAACGACACTGCAACAGTGGAAAAGGTCATTAATTGGATTACTCCGTTACTTAAAAAAGAACACCATTATACTTGAACGCCGTTACTCCCCAACACATGACAAGAAATTGTTGGAGATTAAATGGCAGTTAACTATAAACACTATTAAAGGTGTGGGAAACTTGTTTAATTGATGCATTTGCGGTGGTCCCTGGTAGGAATGAATGCCTTGCAAGTCGTACTCAGGGCAACAAAAGCCCAGAAGCTTGGATCAGCAGCCAAAGAGAGTGGCAGCAGACAGCAGGATTTGGAGTCTTATTTCCTGATATTTGGACATAGTAGCGCCTCAGAGTGTTTAACAGCAACACAGCTAGCGTTGGGTACCGAATTAGTACGTACTTTTTAAGGTACCGACCGAATTCCATAGTACCGACTGAGCACCGATTCACGTCATTTGAAACGGTGCATCATTTCAGTACCCGTCCTTCATAACGAGAACTTGCCTAGACAGCTGCGCATGCGCAAGAGCGTTACGTCGGTCGCTGCGAACGACTTGTAAACAGAGCAGCATGGTAGAAAGAACGCACGCTAAAGCTTGGGTCCACTTCACTAAAAGTGATGGGTAACTGGGTGATGATGAAACCAGCGACAACGATCTAAGTGAGACATCCTCATCTTAATCTGCTCCGGTAGGTAAATAAAATGTTTAAGATAACGTTAGCTTGATGTGTTAGCTTCAGTTTCGCTAATGGTGCGTTCGCTTTCTCCTCGGAACTCCGAATTTCTGACTGGAAGAACATGAACGCGCTCTAAAGTTTGGCTTCACTTTACTAAATGCGACGGGTGATTGGGTGAAGATGAAACCAGCGACAACAATCTAAGTGTGAGGCATCATCGTTTTAATCTGCTCCAGCAGCTAAATAAACTGTTTAAGATAACGTTAGCTTGATATGTTAGCTTCCATTGCCACCATTGTTATCAGCTAATGGTGCGTTCGTGTTCTCCTTGGAAATTCTAACTTCCCAGTAGGAAAAATCAAAGAAAAAGGACGGCAAAAGGAATGAAGATACACAGTAAATTTAGTTCACAGTAAAGATGTTTGCTTCAGTTTAATTATCAGCTTATAAAACTACAAGGACGATGTTAAAATACAAACAGTTGTATGTTATTTATCGTGATATTTATCAAATATGGTTATATATTGAGAAAAATATATATTTAATCATAAAAGAGAATTAAAATATTAAACACTCAAAAGTATCAAAAATTGGTACAGTTAAGTACCGGTATCAATTCCTAGGTACTGGGAATTAGTACCGAATCGATTCAAATGTCAAAGGTACCCATCCCTAAACACGGCTTTACAGACTTGCAACGTGGATGTTTTATCTCCACAAATAACACAAGCCTGGAAGAGTTTTTCTGTGTGGTGGAGTTGCTAATACTAACAGTTAGCTTTTACTAGTCGGAACATTGTCTACTGATTCCTGGACGTTAAAACAACAGCCTGAGTCCATGAATGCTAAGTGTCAGTGGGATGTAGATCTGTCCGGATTTTTTTAAATCCTAGATTTCACTGTTTATTTTTTTTATCAGAAGCTAATGCAGGAGATAGGTGTAGGAGACTATTTTCATGTTCAGCCTTCAAAAACTCACAGTGACTGATTACAATCAGATATAATCATTAAAAATTTTCAGTGTTCCACACCTTTAAACAGGAGTATTAAAATTCATTTCAATAGTAATAATAATAATAATAAATGACTGACTAACCCACTAAGAATTTTGGTCAACCATTAGGTTGTCTCTTATTGAGACATGCACTTGGTTTAACAGAAAATTAAGAAACACATCTAAAAGTGAACATCAAGATGAAAAATTATATTATTACATTGTTGTCATATAATTATTACATTAATATCATTATATATAACACATATGTCATCAAAAGAACAGTTTGCTTTATTTTTTCTTTTTGATCTTAACATTTAAAAAATGTGCTCATTCTTAAATATTTGGTTGTTTTATCGATGAAAGCAAATTACTCATTTTGTTGTCTCTGTTTTCATTCCTTTATTTCATGTGACTTGAATGTTTGAATGAAGACTTTTGGTTTATCCTAGCTTGGAGAATAAAGTCAGCTCAATGATGAAACCAATGACAGTCATCCTCTCTGAAGATCAGTTTCCTGTTCATGATTCAATGACAAATGAAATGAACTTGTTCATCAAATGTACAAAGAGTAAAAGTTTGATTTCATAAGTGACAAACATGCCTGAAGATCAGAGCTGCTGCAAAATATTTAAAGTTTCTATAAAGTTCTGCAGCAGTTGCTAATGTCAGATTAACTTTTTTCACAGTAGCTGAGGTTCACACACACACACACACACACACACACACACACACACACACACACACACACACACACACACACACACACACACACACACACACACACACACACACACATCCTCTATAAGAAACTCGTATCCAGGAAGCCACACTTTGGCCACCCAGCCCGGTACATCATTTCCTTTGAACTCAGCGGACGAGCACGACCCTTCCCCGATGCACATCACCATGAGCGCATGTCAATGAGGTTCACATGACAGGACTTCATTGTGGGATGACGGCTGAGTGGGGGGGGGCGCATGTGACAGTCTTGAATGAGCGGCCGGGGGTTGGCAGGGAGGAGAGGATGGAAGCGACCACAAAGAGCCATTGTGGAGCTGCAGACATATGTACGAGACTGGCACTGGTCCTCCTTCACGTCCCTGGGACAGCAGGAGGAGGCTGCTGCTTGGTACTGGCTGAATGGAGATTTTTTTAAAAAAAGAATAGGAGAGAGGAGGTTTATTATCACCGTTAATACTTCCTCCACTCTGCTGATGGACATCACGTCAGCTTGATTGTATGATTCACAGCTTTGTCTTGTTCACGGAGCCTGGAATACCGAACAGTTCCCAGCACAAGAAGCTTTTTACAGACACAAATGAACAACAAATCTATTTAAACCTCTGGAGGCAGGCGCTGCAGATTTGCAACATTAAAACCTGCCTACCTGGTTACTCCACGTACGTATTTCATGAGCATTTTTTAACTCAGAAGTTCCCCTGAAGGACTTAGTTGTTTGTCCTTTTATCAAAACTTATTTTGAGCCTGAGAGGGTTAAACATTGCATAAATGTATTTCCCTCAGACTGTATTTATCCAGACAAATGTAATTGTTGCTTTATTGAAGATAAAGAAATGATCAGAAGAAACAAAAATAACTGAGAGATTTATAGAAAATTTTCTATCTTTTTAAACCTATAAATCCATGTAAACAAGTGCTCAAATTGGGTTTATCTTTAGTTCGTAGGGCTAACTTTGGTTATGTACTTAAAGAGCAAGTCACCCCCTAGTCCACTCCCACTTCCTGTTTGAAAAATGCAACTAATGCTGTAGCCTGGCTGACCGAGAGGGTGGAGCCGTAAACAGATACACACACAGGCTAACAACAACATTGTGACATCATAATGTATGTTCAAGCTAACGACACAGTGTGCCTCTTAGCCAATACCGATGGCAGATTTAAATTCAAATGCAGTGCAGAGTTCTTACCAGAAGAGGGCACTAGCTAAGATGCACTTAAGTGCCAAAATGTTGACTACATGTGTCTACAGAATGATTAGACACTCATTTATATAAGTTTTTCAGCAAAAACAAGTTGATTTGGGTGTGAATTGCTCTTTAAATTTTATTAGGTGTTTTGTTTAAAAAATCACACATATGAGAAAAAAAATGCCTAACGTGGCAGGTCAGACTCCAAGTCATAAATATATACCCAAAAACATCATTTAAACTAACAACTATTTTACTTCTCAGTGAGCAATGGCACGAGTGACTTTTGAACTTGTCAAAAAATGTTGCTCATCAGTAAAAGGAGCCGACATTCAGCTTGTCAAAATATAAACAATTCCAATTATGGAAAACAACAAAATAACGTTGACCATGCACTTTTACATGTTGCATTGGAAAATATGTGTTTTGTTTTATGAATACATGTCAGCATAACGTGCCGAAAATTTCAAAAAAGTGACACCAAGTCCTAAATGTACTACTTTCGATTTGGTTGTCAATAGAACTGTGACAGTATTTTTGCATAATGTAGCATAATTGAACTTGATACTACACATTAATTATGACCAATAAGATGTGATATTCCATATAAATATGAAATATCATCCCGATTGATCTTTGAATGTTTAATCAGAAGATTCTAGGGTTCTTTGCTTCTTCGGGGACCAAAAACACACTTCGTATTATTTCAGACAGAGTCAGTATGTAGTTTATAAAATGAATTTAATTAGTTTTCCTAAACTAATGATTATACATGACAAGATATGAATAATGAGATGTGGTGTAATGAATATGGAGTGATTTAATGCGATGTGTGAAATGTTGTAATGGAAGCTAGATGTTGGAGCAAAACCGTTCTTTGTATCTGAGAGAGTTTGTGAAGTCTGGGTTGTAAAAGAATTTGTTGTTTGTTTATAACTAGAGAGTTGTTTAATGTAAAAACCATCCGACGCAATCTGTGCCAAGCCTACGCACCCTTTGTGTGGAGATTCTCATTGATCCAGGGGGTCAAAAGGTCGTGCTGGTCACTGCCGGTGGAGAGGACCCGTAGATTAGCTCCGATAGGACCCGTCTAGTCTGAGATCTCTGTGGGTGACGGCAAGAAGCTGGAATGCTTATTTGCGTCTAAGGTGCTTGGCTCTTAAAAGAGCCATTTGTCTGATATCAGCCGCAGCGTTGCAGAGAGGCTTTGACTGGAGGTCAGAGCAGATGGTTTCAGAAATGCTTGTTTCCAAATTGGCCGGGTCGAGAGTCAGCTAGAAACTGAATTCTTGTAATTCTTGTTTTAATAAACTCATTGCTTATGAATTCTGGCGCATTCTGGCAAATCAGAATGTGCCGTGTCTTGAGGGCTTACCAAAACATTCCCCAGAAGACACGTTTTGTTGAGATGCAAAAGGTTTTAACACTCTGTGGATGAGTGTTTAAAACTCTTATGCGAGGTGAATATTAGCATTAATATGTATCTTATTGTAATGTCTATGAGTGTAAACACTGATTAACTTGTTAAATCAATACATACTGATTTGATGTAGATGACATCTGAAATGAATGGGTCATTGTAAGAACAATATTCGTTTTAAATTCATTGATTTAAGCAAACATTTGATTGAAACATCTTGTTCATTCATCACTCATCACATATGATTATTTAGACTTTTAAGCTGTAAAGTTATTTATAATTACAGATCACTTTCCTCAGAGTGAGGAATGCCGAAGTCCGGCTTTACGCAGAGATTGCAGGAGCTTTGCAGGAGGCCTCCACTCTGATGATATGCAAACAAGCACTGAGCAGAACTTTCTGGATTTGGAGGCCAGATAGATAGTGGGTTCATGTCTGTAATTGAAAGGTTATACTGTGGTCGTTTAGATGGTGAAAAATTGACCTTTTGGTATGTTATGGTAATCACACACACACACACACACGCGCACGCACACACGCACACACACACACACACACACACACACACACACACACACACACACACACACACACACACACACACACACACACACACACACACACACACACACAGTTTTCTTTTGTTGCATTACACACTTATATTTTGTACTTGTTTAATCCTTTTATTAGCTGGGAATTCAATGGCTGTACACATGCCAGCAGTCACCTGGAAAGGCGGGGTATTCCCTGGACAGGTTCTGCTGCACTGCATTGAATCGAACTAAAACAAAAACCTAATTTTTACATCTCTACAATTTTAATCAATAGCAAGCACTAAAGAAAAAATAAAATAAAATTTAAACATTGCACAACTGTCAAACTTCTTGTATTTCTTATTTTATGTTTCATTTCAAGAGAATACAGGGTGTTACCATCACATCATGATCAGAAGCACATCTGCTTGAGGCATCGTGAACACATAAACACATATTTGCTGCCCTCTTGTGGCCATTGCTGCAGACTGCGCGCAATTGTCAAGGAGCTCATGCAACAGAGCACAGTAAATATATTTAACACAAATAATTCTGGTAAGCCTGATTCACAAAATAATAGCCAGATTTAATCAAAGGCATTGCTGATCAGATAATAATAATAGAATTTACTATAATTAGTGTAATTATAGTAAGTAAAGTTTATTTATGTAGGGCTTATCAAAGAAGGAAAAACCAGAAAGTACTTCACAAAGCTCAACAAAACAAATCACAAAATTATAAAATGATCATTACTGTAAAAATAAAACAACACGATACGTAAAATAAAATAATGAAAGTTAATTAAAATCAGAAAACACCAAAGATTCAATCAAAAGCAGTTTCAAACAAAAGGGTCAAGTCATACAATCTGAAAATGATCATGAATCAAAACTGCAGGAATATCATAACTCAGATAAAAGGTAATTAAAAGTCATTATACAGATAAAAACACACAAAAGATTTGGGTAAAAACAATTTTAAGTAAAAGCTTCTTTAGTTGCTTTTTGAAGGTGTCCAGACTGGCAATACTATGTAAAAATAAAGCAAGGTCATTCCAAAGTCAGGGTGCAACAGCCTGGAAAGAACCATTACCTTGACTTTTATATCTAGTTTTTGTAACTTCAGGAAGAAGTTATTATTAATATTTATTAGTATGAAAAGAAAAATTAACACATTTCATCCACAGTTCTTACATCCTCTAGAGGGCAGAGGACTCTGCTGCGGATCACCTAGCTCCTGAAACAGGAGCGCCAGAGCTTTCTCCCCAGGGACAGACTCACAAGGCAATCATTTAAAGTAGAGGCCACTGCAAATGTGTTCAAAAAAATGACTCAACTTGGTATTTAAACTATTACAATTGTCTTTAAGGTCCAAGTTCACTTGTTTCTTTCAAAATATTTGCAGTAGTCTCCAGTATGGTGAGCCGATATCTGAGGGAACAAAGCTCTGGTGCTCCTGTGTCAGGAAGTGGAAGTGAGCCAGAGAGGTGAGCTGAAGACATAATTTGTAGTCTCATTTCCTGACATTTGGACATCTCACCTCTGATTGGCTAACAACAACGCAACTCCACCACAGACTACATGTTTTGCAACTCTGATGTTTTATCTCTGCAAACAACACAAGCCTGGAGGAGTTCTGCCACGTGGTGGAGTTGCTAACGCTAACGTTAGCTTCTACTAGTTGAGACATACTCTGCTCTGTCCTGCCACGTGATGGAGTTGCTAACGCTAACATTAGCTTCTACTAGTTGAGACATACTCTGCTCTGTCCTGCCACGTGGTGGAGTTGCTAACGCTAACGTTAGCTTCTACTAGTTGAGACATACTCTGCTCTGTCCTGCCACGTGGTGGAGTTGCTAACGCTAACATTAGCTTCTACTAGTTGAGACATACTCTGCTCTGTCCTGCCACGTGGTGGAGTTGCTAACGCTAACGTTAGCTTCTACTAGTTGAGACATACTCTGCTCTGTCATGCATGCTAAACCAACAACAACATTCCCCATGATGAGCCAAGATGAGTGAGTCCCTGAGTTCTAGTTATTAATGTGACGTAGGCATGACTGGCTTTTCAGATCAGAGCTTTCTCCGTCTATTGTCTATCTGTGGCTAATGCAGGAAATAGGGGTAGATGCCTGCATGTTAAACTCAGAGAGACCGATCATATTTCAAATATAAAACAGTTTGCCAGTGAACTTGATCCTTAAAGTTTTTTAAATTGGCCGCACCCTCCCTCACCAAAACATAATTTTGATTACTCATCCTACATCACAAATTCAATCGTGATTAAACTTGGCACGTCTGAGACAATAAAACAACATGGAAAGAAATTGGGAACATTTTCTAAATTGTTTGAGCTACACTAAACATAGTAGCACTAGCTAGCACATGAGTCAGTTGGGTGTAACTCTGCCATATTTCAGCATAAGATTTTGTTTGTTTCCTATAATGTGAGAGGTGTTGGCTAGAGATGTTCAGAGATAGGGGGCGCTATACAGCCAAATGTTTATGTCAGCATAAAGAAATTGGTTTCTCAGAATTTGGTATGGATGTGCACATTTAGAATTTAATTATAATATGTGTGTGGCTTATAGTCTATCAAATTTTGCCTTTATACTCATGACAAAAAATTCATCCAGAAAGTCACATGTCATATGTAAATAAGATCTTTTTGTCAATTAAAAACTGAACTGTATGTTTTCTAAATAAACCTTTGAGGTTTTGGAAAACTTTTTATGACCTCCAGCACATTTTAACTGCAGTCATCCAAAACACAAACTTCCAGAGATTCACACACCATCACGTTTTATCTCTTCAACAGCACCATTAACTCACAGGGCCTTCGGGTGAACATTCTTTCCACTCTGGGTCGACTCCTGCTGCTGAAGTTACAGGTCAGCTACAGCCCAGACTTTGTTCCATGTTTACAAGCCTGCAGCTCCGCCTGAAAATGAGAAGACCTGCATGTACGCTATGTGTGAAAGTCAGCATCTCCTGCTGTCTGCGCGGTTTTCAGAGCCAGCGAGGTTGTTCAGCTGTGTGTTTTGTAACAGGAGATGTCCACTGTCTCAAAAAAAAAAAAAACACTCCGAGCTCTCCCACCAAGGCAAACAGTGGCGTGGCCCGTGAGAAGGCAGCGTATCGGGTGACAAACGAAGACCAGATGGACATGAGATTTCTGACCACGCATGGGCAAAGCACAATTATAACTGAATCTATGAAAAAGGAAAATATAAATATTTATACACAGTATATTAAAAACATTCTGCCAGCGTTTGGTTTAAGGAATTATGTGCATAAACAAGATGCTTCAAAAAGTCTCCGTTTATGACTTCACAAATGGGGAAATTGGAATGGCACCACCTCTCACGTGCAAGAGAAAGTCGCTGCGGGCTCCGAGCCTCTCCTGGTTATCAGAGTTTTTCAGGTTATAGTAGCCTGAGTGGGGAAGAGGTGGGCGTGGCCAGCTCGTTTCCCTAAAGTAAACAAAGTGGTTTCCTGCTCCTCCTCCCTACTTGTTGAAACTGAAATTACAATTGTCCTGAATAACACTCCTGCAGCCTGCTGTAGCTAGCACTAACAATGAGCTAACACTAACATGAGCCAACTAATACTAAAATACACCACAAAGTAAAATCTTCCACACTTTTGGACGAAAAATATTTTTACTCACAAGTCCAGTAGTAATAAAGCCAGATCACCATCAGTCCGTGGTTTTGTAGCCTCCTTTAGCTCCCTCAAATTAGTGTAGGTCGTGCCAATGTTTACTCTAGCTTTAGCTCTTTGCTTCAGCCCCAACGACATTACTTTATTAGATTTACTTCCCGGCTCCGCCATGAGGCAAACAAAGAGCAAACTTCTTCTTTTTCTTCTTGTTATTTTATTGATGACTGTCGAACTGAAAAAGCTAACTGCTAGCATAACAGCTAACACCCGTAAGGTAGGTAAAGAACTCCCCACAAAACCGTTAAGTGCAGTTTCTGGCCAGTAGAGGGCTGCAGAGCGGTGTCAAATATGAAACTGGTCAAGTTTCCAACTCAACCATCACTGAGATCAAAGCTCTAGCTTAATGTTTAAAAAGCTATTAGTGTTACTTTAAAGTGACAGAGCCCTGAAACGACTCATTCTGGAAGGTACTGAAAGTGTCAAGAATAAAACTGTTAAATTTGCGTTATGTGAAAGGAATTTTGTGCAAAGAACTTCATAAACATGTTTGGTATTGACCACAAACGTATTTAAACCTAGAAATAAAACTAGAATATGTGCCCTTTACAGTGATAACTCCCTTTGGTGTTAAATGATTTTAGACCACGTTTGTGTGAAAGAACTGACACAATGAAAGTACTCGTTAGAGCAGATGTGTGGAAAGACCAGTAAGTAGATCTAAATCTATGCAAGATATCATTAAAGCAAACAAAAACAACATAAAAAAGAAAAGAAAAGAAACAAAACAATAAAACAGAAAAAAACTATGTTGTCGGGGTTTCCAGTAACGGCATGCAGGAGATTCTGCAACTGCTTCTAATCTCTAATCTGTATTTTTTTTAAAGAAAATGATAAAAAAAAAGTTGTTAAACCAAAAGCACAGCGACAGCTAATTCAGCCTTAAATAAATAAACATTTTAAAGTCCTCTTTGTGCTACATGCTCCAGCCCTGATAAAAGTCACAGAGAAAGCTTTAGTCTGAGTCTCGTCTGGTCGTTGGAAACAGCTGCGGGTCACTAAGTGGCTTCGTCTGGGCGTTGGTCACGCATCCTCTTCCTGGACTTCTAAAATAACACACAGATCAGGTCAGAGGGATGTCACTCACCTTTTGTTCCTCACACAGGGAACGCCGACAGATTCTGATCCTGCTCCCCAAGCCGATAAAACAGGAATCTATATTTATTATCAGACCCCTCCCTTTATCTGTCTGCTTCCCACCTGCAGAAATATAAACATCCACGTTATTGCATCCGTTTCCTTTCCTGTTTGTAATCTGAACGGGATATAGGAAGTAGACCACATTCACGCCTCAGAGTTTCTCTCTGTTGCAACAAGAACGCAAAAACATTTTTATGATAAATGTTATTATGTTGTTATAAATGTTATTAATTCATACATGTTACTGATTAATCTGTTAAAACTGTCTAAATCATTAATAAGTGTGTATTGTGCATTAATTAAGGGCATTTCTGTACTGTGCTGTGAAATTCCACCAATAACAGCCTGAATGAAAACATTGCGCAAAAACTCATGAAAAGTTATTGGTGAAGAAATAAACATCTGGATTAGATTGTCTTCAGTGTTTTTTTTCTTTTCTGTGTTTGCTCTTTCGCTCACTCCACCAGGCCAGACAGCGTTGGTTAAAAAAGGATGTCATGAGGAGGACAAGCGCAGAACTTTGTGCTGAGTCAAATGGAAAAGTAGGAGAGAATTAAGGAATTGAACCTTGAGTGTTGTTTCTAAAACACATTCACGTCTCATCCAAAAGACGCTGACTAAACGCAAACGTCCAGTCAAGATCTGAGTGTGAGCTTGAGCCGCAAGAAGAGTGAAATAGATCTCTAATCACTGATTAACTGACCATGTGACCATGACAGTTCTCCAATCAGTCATACAAATAACCTTAACTACAAAAATCTCCACTAACTATGAGATTTCACTTTGATAAGACTCTAAACATTCTGTAAAATATCTGATGCCACAAGCAGAGCAACATTTTTATGGTTCCGTTTAACTCAAGCTGGGGCCTAAAAATGTTTTGACGATGAATGAATTTGCACACCTTTCTCAATTTCCATGCTTGCAAAACAGTTTTATGCAACTTATGTTTTTTTTAAAATGTTGCTTATTTTCATTTACAAAACCAATGTGTGTGTGTTCGTGTGTGTGTTTGCGCTTATAACAATCACTGAAATTGTTTTACTGACACTATCAGAGAGTCATTACCTGCAACTGATTAACTTTTGAGTTCACCCAGTTCCCTCTGGCAGCCATAGCTAACCACATACAGTAATGGCTAGGAGCTAAACGTCTTCAAGAAACCAAAGAAGTCCAGTTGCCTTCATTTGAACCCGTTTGGATAACCATGACCTGGACAACTGAGAACCTTCACTAGCAAAAAAAGCTCAAACAATTCAAATATTGTGAAAAGGTTCACTATCCTGAGCTTAAAGTTTCACACCCTAATCAGCTAAATAGTTCCTGAGCCTTTAGATGGTCTCTCAGTCTAAGATGATTTACTGAAATGGACTTTTGCACCATGTTCTCATTTTTCCAATTTCCCAATGCATACTTTGAGTTGATGGCTTACTCAACATTTTTGCAAGATTGTGTGAAGTCACACATAACACATTGTGTTCAAGATTTAAAGAGGACATGTGTGAAACTCATCTTTTGCGTCCTTATGTTCTGCCATGTGGGTCTCTAAAACATTAATCCATTTTCTGTCAGTTTGGTTTAAGTTATTATATGCTTGATACAATCCGTTTCAAAAAGTCCCCATTTGTGACATCACAAATGGGAAAATTGGATTGTAACCACATCTCACATGCAAGACAGAGCTGGCTCTACTCCGACTCCCTACTGGGTATCAAAACTTCTCAGCCTATAGAAGTGTGGGTGGGGGAGGGGTGGTCAACTCCAGCTTGTTTTCTGTAGCTGTTTTTACAGGACCATAGTGTTTTCAAAGCGGGATTTGTTGCGGCACCCTGGGGAGGATTTTGGCAAAGCTGAAGCTACAATATACTGCCATCAGACATCTCTCCAACCAAGACAGGATATAGAGAGGTCGCTGGGAGGGACCCCCCCCCCCCCCCCCCCCCCCGCATGTGACGTACAGGGTCGCGCATTCAGTGTCAGACGGAAGACACGTCAGACTGATGAAATTTCTTTTTCAGGACCTTTAGCTTTGATGTGACCTGCTTTTTGTCCCGCTTGATGCCCCGCTCAGCCGGTGTTTTCACCTCTCTGTCGAACAGTTGTCTGTCTCTCACCGTCCCTCTAAAAAGGCGACTAATCTGTTCGTACGCTCGCACGGCCAAAAGCTCCATGGCCTCCGCGTCCGTCCAGCTGGCTTTTCTTCCGGCCGGCACCCGGTGTGCCGCGCAGCACACGTGACGAACGCGACCACCCTCTTTTGCGGGGAGGCCTCCCACAGTCACTCCAAAGGGATTAGCAGGGCTGACACGTGTTTAGCCGTCAGAGACGATGGGCTGATGCGGCAATATTACTACCAAGTAAGGCGGAACAAATGCCGCAATATTCGCGCAACGCCATGCCGGCATGGCGCATTTATAGGCATACAATTGCGGTAATATTACGTCGATATGCCGGCATGGTGTGTCCTATAAAAGCACCTTTAAAATGACAGAGCCCCAAAATGGCTTTTTCTGGAAGGTACTGAAATTTTCAAGAATAAAACTGCTGAAATCGTGTCACTTGAGAGGGATTTTGTGCAAAGGACGTCACGAGCATGTTTGGTATTAACCATAGAACTATTATAACTTAAAAGATAATCAAAAATGCTCTTAAAAAGGGCTGTTTATTACCATCAGAGAGCCAGCGGGAGGGAAGAGATTTGAGCTGGAAAATCTGCTGCAAAGCCACAATGAAAACAAAAAAGCGTGTCTGCAAATTGGCCCAGACTGGAAGTGTGTTCTAATCCTCCACCACGGATCCCGTCTAAGCTCTGCAGGCTCCTAAAGCCTGAATGCTGGGTGGAAAGGTCTTTCAAGCTTCATTGTGTCATGTGCCACTGTTCTCATGTCCTCTGACGACATAAATGCACAGTATGTTCTTGCTTGAGAAGTTTCCTTCATGCAGCCATCACAACAGCTTATCTTTTTGTGCTCTGCTAATAACACCTCTTTTGATCAAGTTTTTAACACAAAGTACCACAAAGAAGGCAGGCGTGTTTTACACTGACGTGCTTTAACACTCGGACCCGCCGAATAGCTGCTTTTGTTCTTTTGAGCCGTTGGAAAAGGCAGATCATGAGTTAAAACATCTGATGGAGAGGGGTGGGGGTGTGGGGAGGAGGTGGAGGTGGCATCAGTTTCAGAGAGGAAGAACAGATCAGACCAAACGCTTTGTGACAGAACTCCTTGGTAAACTTCAACAACAGAAAACTTGGACCTCCAGCCAAGACCCGTTGTGTAATCAGTGGTGGAATAACGTATAAAGGGAGTGAAATAAATCAAAGGGCAGCAGAGAGAAGAGAAGGGAGAATCTCTGTTTAACATCTAGTAAGTCTTTCTCTTTGTGACAATCACCAACGATCCACAGGGAGGCCCAATCATCAGTTTATGAAAACTGCTGTTGAGTGATGGATCCCTCCTCCTTCCCAGGAGTGAAATCTAATTCATCCATCCATTGTCTGAACCCGCTTTGTCCATGTAGGGTCGCAGAGGGGCTGGTGCCGATCTCCAGCGGTCATCGGGCAATCAGGCGGGGTACACCCTGGACAGAGCGCCAGTCCATCGCAGGGCAACACAGAGACACACAGGACAAACAATCATGCACACACACACACACACACACACACACACACACACCTAAGGACAATTTGGACAGACCAATCAACTTAAAAGTCATGTTTTTGGACGGTGGGAAGAAGCCGGAGAACCCGGAGAGAACCCACGCATGCACAGGTAGAACATGCAAACTCCATGCAGAAAGATCCCAGGCCAGGAAGCGAATCCAGAACCTTCTTGCTGCAAGGCAACAGCTCTAACCACTGCGCCACTGTGCAGCCGAGTTGTGATCATCACACACAAAAGTAAAATTTAAACAACACAAATGCACATTTTCTATCTATGTGGAAGATTAATTTGATTTTGGGCTGCGCAGTGGTGCAGTGGTTAGAGCTGTTGACTTGCAGCAAGAAGGTTCTGGGTTCGCTTCCCAGCCTGGGATCTTTCTGCATGGAGTTTGCATGTTCTCCCTGTGCATGCGTGGGTTCTCTCCGGGTACTCGGCTTCCTCCCACGGTCCAAAAACATGACTATTAGGTTGAGTGGTCTGTTCAAATTGTCCTTAGGTGTGTGTGTGTGTGTGTGTGTGCATGATTGTTTGTCCTGTGTGTCTCTGTGTTGCCCTGCGATGGACTGGCTCTCTGTCCAGGGTGTACCCCGCCTGATTGCCCGTTGACCGCTGGAGATAGGCACCAGCCCCCCCCCCCCCCCCCCCCCCCCCCCCGTGACCCTGCGTGGACAAAGGGGGTTCAGAAGATGGATGGATGGATGATCACAACTCAACAAATAATCTGACAGTGATCTCAAAGATATGCTGAATGTTGCCAAGACAGATCAAGTGCACAGAAATGTGATAAGGAGTGGTTTTGGTGGGGTGAAGAGGAACAGCGCCAGGTGAGTCTGATTGGGACAAGCTGTGTCGTGACTAATCAGCCTCGTCCTCTTTACCTGCAGTAGTGCGCCGAGACCTGAGAGAGGAGCAGAGGCCTGCAGCTTCTCTCTAATGTAACGTCCTGTAAAAAAACAATAAAAATCTTCAGAGTGAGGAAACCTGCCGTTGCTGGCCTGGTATGTGAGTTGCCCTGTAGCTGATTGTTACACTTTTTTTGTTGTTGTCTTCCCAGTGGGACCACACGGGCGTGTTTTGACCCCTGAGAACATTTCCAGGAACCAGGCTGTTTTGGATCTTTCCACGAAGGTAATGTTTAGGTGTCTCCGTTTTGTGTAAAAACGTCAGAGTGACGTTCCTGTCTGCGACCTTGCTGGCTGCACATGCTGGTACGGAACAGAGGAAGACTGGCGTGTGCTGTGGCTCCATTCAGTAAGTAAATACAACACGCTACTGGGACAAACGCACATTTCAATTTCCCAACAGGAATTTAATGCATTCTTTGTGTTCTTAACTCGAAACTGTTGCAACATGTTCAGCAGGAATTTTTTTCTATCTAAACTATCATCCACATAGGGGCGGCGGTGACAGAAGAGACGTGCATGCCATGTAACCAGAAGGCTGCAGGCTTCAAACCCCATCCGTTCCACTCGTTGTCATTACTGGTGGAGATCAGAGGGACCGAGGGTGCCAGTGCTCAGCTGCCTCGCCCTCGTCAGTGGGCCCAGGGCAGCTGTGGCTACACTGTTCATCACCATCAGTGTGCGGATGTGTGTGTGTGCATGGATGAATAACTGGTTGTGTTGTAAAGCACCTTGGGGGGTAGTAGTACCCTAAAAGATGAAATACCATACTTGTTTTTATATGTATATTATGCAGTTCTGTTGGGTGATTGAGTGATCCGTAAAATGTTCTACTTTTGGTTTTCTTAAATTTTCAACAATTTTTTGCTTAAATCATACAGAATACAAGCGAAACGTGGTTTAATGTCCCTCAATGGGGACGTTTAGGTGTAACAGCTGAAAAGTAGATTGACAAGAAGAACAAATTTAATTCAATTCAAAAATACTTTATTAATCCGAAAGAGAAATTCAATTGTTTCAGTACACAAGTAAATAAAAAACATTTACATGCAAAACATTAAAATATCAAATTCACCATACCTTAAAACAAACCTGTGTACTAAACCATCGTAGACTATCAGCAGGGAGTGGGAACATGAAAAGGAAACAATGCAAACAGCTAAAATTTGCAGGGACGCAAATATGAAAAAACATTTAGCCCAATTTATTTTTTTTAATAGAAAAGAGTTGTTTCCAAACATCCTCCCCTTTCACGACTAACAGAGCCAAGAAACAAATTCTGGCTGAAGCTAGCTGGACCAAAACAATGAAACTTGTCAGTAATGACTGTACTCTTGCTGCTCCAGTGCACTCTCCTCCTCACCGCCTCAAGTTGGTTCCTGGAGGTAATGAGCCGTTCTGTAGCATTCATGCAGCTTGCGTGTAGCTGGGAAATCGTTGCAGCCAGCTGACCCCGCTCACCCCCCCCCCCCCCAGTTCTTGGGCATGCTCGCACTGACCCATCAATGAAAAGCTACTTTCTTTCCCTTCCTCTGAAGCATGGCTTTGCAGGAGAATGAGAGGGAGGCACGGGGGAACAGTACAGCAACCCAGCTCTGGCTGGACGCACAATGTGAGGCCTCTGTGCACTGGCGGACTAACTAACAGAGAGGCCATTCTCATGCTGCTTCAATGATACCCACCAGCGTTTCTCCACACTTTAATTACACAACAAACACATGCATGTGCACGTGCCAATTGCATCACCTTGACTGAAACAGCATGTAAAGTAATTAAATACAACATGAGGAGAGCTACATGTGTGGCAAGTTCATGATTTATATAGCCATGCCAATGAAAGATAACTGGTTGTTTGCTGATGTGGCTTGTGGGCATCCCAGGGTTTCCCCCTGTTTGTCCAATGGATCTCTGGTCAAGTTATTAGTTTAAAAATACACTTGGTTAATTTAAGATACTCGTGTATTGAAAATGCTGTTTGGCTGGTATCCATTCTTCCACAAATAATCATTGGGTAGTTTCTTCTACTTCTGTATTTTACCTATTGTCGACACTTTGTATCACTCTAATATTTGGTTTCTCAGTTTTATTACTGGGAATGGGAAGGAAAACAAACTTCCTCTTAAAGAGGCAATGTGTAGTTTTTACCGTTAATATCTGGAAATATCTATCAAAACGTTAAAAATGAATAAAATATACAAGAATAAAATTTAGGTTCTGTTGTATTCTTGTGTGCCCCCCTCTTTTTTCTCTCTCTGTCTGCAGGTCTAGAAGCGGATTCTTGTACGTCCTTTACTGTTTATTTTTGTGAACATTTTCCCTCACCTCTTCCTTTCCTCTACCCCTTTCTCCATCATTTGTGTCTCCGTGTCCGTTGGGACATTATAGCCGAAGCTATACTGCTCCACCTGTGAGAGTGAAACTGTGAAGCTTGTCTTCGGCACTGAGACGTCAATTGTGATTGCTTTACAGCCATTCAGGACACGAGAGAAAAAATAAAATAAAATAAAATAAAATTATGTCCAGTTATCGAAAAATATTAGCAGCTTCATAACATAACCATAAAAATTGGGTCTTAAGTATATAGAGGGCGGGTCTAGCGTCTTTGGGAGGGGGCGCCATGTTATACGCCATGTTTCCTTCGGACTGGCTCGGAGTCCAGCGTCTGTCGATGACATCACACTAGATGATTGGCTGGATGTGCAACTTACGAAAGTTACACTGCCACGTTCAAAAAACTCTGGTCAGTAAGAAACACCAATTTAATAATAAAACTGCTAAATTCTTTCGAAAACGTTTGTGAAAGAACAGAATAAAAAAAGAGATGCATTCTGGCCGAGTGGTATTGTCTTAGAATGATGACGTCATCAGCAGGTGTAGGACCCCGAACAGACCCGGAAACTATAGGGCAAAGGTCTCTCGATGGAATTAACTGAAGGACCATCGAAGTCTATGGAGTCATGCCAAGGCTGCATGCTTTCTGCTCCACAGGTAACAACATTTACCGTAATGTTTTTTTTATCTAGCAACAGTCACAGCAATAAGTTGTAAAACTACCCTGAAAGGTTTTTACTGCTCCCTAGCACTAGGAAACTACACACTGCCACTTAGTTAATGGTCCCCATGTAGATTTTCACCCACATCGATTTTGACGGCCACTAGGTTTTCAGATGGACCCAGACGGTTTGACTCATACATGGCCCTCTTGAAACCCATGTGGCCAATCCCTGTAGGGCCACCATGGAAACAGTGGAAAAACCCTGTTGGCACCCATATGTTTTGCCCACATAAACATGCTGGTTGGGCCAGGACACCATCTGCTGTGGGATGACATACCACTCTTTGACAGTGTTGGGAGTAACGCGGTGCAAAAGTAATTAATTACTGTAATGCATTGCTTTTTGCTGTAATGTGGTAATGTAAGGCATTACAGGGACATAAAATGGTAATATTTACTCGGTACAATTGTCAGTAACACGGTAATTACAATTCATTTTTAAACCCAGAATCAAGATGTGGGTTTCCTAAAAAATCTAATTGCGGGAAGCCTGAAAAAAGATCCAGTATCTACATATATGACGTCATTTATGGACTCAGCGTTGCGGGCATTCTATGAGCAGAGAGGACGCAGCGGTGATGCCTCAAATACTCCAGCTGCGTCCTGCGCGCGGCCGCTGTTGTATTCACAAAATCACTCCACCAAAACACAGTAATTTGTTTGCGATCGTTTCTATCAGCCCATATTCTCTGGTACTTCATGTACTTTTCAGCTGAGTTCAAAAGCTGTGCCCCGGTGATTTCAACTCATTGCTGCTGGAGCGCAATGCATATTAAACATTTTTTGTGTGTGTGTGTGTGTGTTTGGTAGATCCCTTTGGCTGAGTAGTGAGAAAGTAGGAAATCTAGGAAATGGTTTTTCTGGAAGACGGAGAAAACATGCAGCATGCAGGAAGGCTAGAGAGAGAAAGGGCAGAAAATTATTCAAATAAAATCAAGAAAACAAAACAAAGTGCTTGAAAAGAAAAAAAGTAGGTAGATTTATCCCCAATAGACATTTTTACCAGTGAAAAGCAGTAATATATAAGCATTTAATATTTATACATGTGTTAGAATCAGATCACCCCAGAAGGCAGTCCCACGTCCAGGGCCGTATCAAGGCATTTGGGGACCAAGGCAAATATGGGCTTGGAGCCCCCACCACCTCACTCCCTGCTCAGATGGCCCTATAAGATGGCAGCGTGCTGAGAGTACAGATTGTTGTTGCTTTTATTCAATAAACAATCATTTTAAAGAACTGTTATTATATCTGACTGTTTTTAACAGCAACCCTAGCTCAGACACCACATCACCTTCCACATATATGTCATGAGCTCACTGAGCGTCAGATTACCAGATTCATATTGAAGTTGTTTTGGTGAAAATAACTTAAAGTAATGCAAAAGTAGTGTAATGCCTTACATTTTAAAATCAGTAATATTGTAATGTAATGAATTACTTTAAAATGAGGGTAACAAGTAATAAATAATGCATTACAGTTTTGAAGTAACTTACCCAACACTGCTCTTTGACCAGTATTTGTCACAAGTCAGCCAATGTTCGTCCCTCTGGAAAGAACAGCATGTCCAACAGATCTTTACTGTTCATGGTTGAGCTCAGGACTTAATTCAATTCAATTCAATTCAATTCAGTTCAATTCAATTCAATTCAAGTTTATTTATATAGTAGCGCCAAATCACGACAAGAGTCGTCTCAAAGCACTTCACATAGTAAACATTGCAATTCAGGTCAGTTCAGAAAAAAAAGTTTCCTATATAAGGAACCCAGCAAATTGCATCAAGTCACTGACTAGTGTCAGTGACTACAGCAATACTCATGCTAAACAAGCGTTTAGTGACAGTGGAGAGGAAAACTCCCTTTTAACAGGAAGAAACTTCCAGAGGATCCTGGCTCAGTATAAGCAGCCATCCTCCACGACTCACTGGGGATTGATAAGACAGAGCAGACACGCACGCACGCACGCACGCACGCACGCACGCACGCACACACACACACACACAACACATATATCAAGTAATGTGTCTATAGTTACATTGTGATTTCTTAGTAGATATTCTATTTGGTGAGAGATAAACTTTATTGTATTTATCCTAGTGAATCTACAATTAAACGGGTAAACTAGTAGTAGCACATTCAATGTCAAAGAAAGTAAAATGTTATTATCAGGTGAGGGAGAATGTATAAATGGTTAGCAGCAGTGTTCAAGCAGTGTTTATGGCAGCCTGTTTCATTTTCTACACTTCCAAATTCTCCGATCAGTAGTCTCCGATAACCCTGTTTGGTGGGTAGCGTTTGGTCTCAGACTGTTGAGATCTGGGATCACCAATAGTTCCCGTGGGATATGTTTGTCATGTCTCTTCAAACTTTTATCAAACAATTGAATAAATTAAATTTAAACAAAAGAGCCAACAGAATGGGCTGTTCTTGGATGCATCCCAGCTCATTATTGCATTATGCTTACAGATGTGGCACCAACAGCATAGGTCTTTCTTCAGAGAAGCATTGTTACAACAATTAATCAGTCATTATCACTGTTGTATTGTCTATTGACTTTGAAAATAGATTTGCTCACAGTTCCTCTTAAAGAAACTTGCTGATAGGAGGAGATGTGCTAAAACCATAAACCTGTGTGTTATCAGTGTATCTGAACCAGTTTGGAAATCAGTGCTAAAAGAATGATGCTACATTCATTTAACCTTTATTTATGCAGGTAAAGCTGTTTGAGAACCTCTTCTCATTTACAAACATGACTCGGTAACAAAAACAGGAAGCAAAGTTGAAAATCCTACAATTCATCCTACCAGTATCACTCCGACCTCTCGGTGTGGACTTTGACTCATGTTAAGCCACACAATCAGTGCACATGTGCAGGGAATTTGTTGTTTGAGTCAAACATTCCTGCAGCCATTGCACATTCCTAATGACACCTTGTACTTTATCCAATAAAATACAGATTATATGGCACATTTGGCCCTAAAGTACTTCTACTGTACTTAGCAGTTAGAACAAGGGCAGAATCCTTCCTTTTCATTGTCATGGGCTGTGCTGAGCTAACCTCCATCTGTCTGAGTTTTCCTGTTTGCAGGTGGGCGTGTCCCGGAGAGCAGCTGCTGCGGATCTACTCATCAGAGATCAGGGGATTTAAGGAGTGCCGTGACAACTCACCAGTGCCGGATGATTATTCAGTATTGGGTAGTATCTTACCTGCTCTAAACCTGTCTCTAGTCTGTAACCTCCTGTTTTGCCTGCTAAGGCTTGTACTTACCTGCCCTGTTCCTCCGACTTCATCCCAGGTACCCTCGTTCATCTGACTGCTCTCCATTATGAAGAAAGAACTCCGGGATCTCTCTGCCTGCCAGCCACGCCGCTCACCCTGACCGCCTGCTCTCCTACGCTCACCTGCCCCGCACGGACTCTTGGACTCCTGGTGCTCAGCTCCCAGCCTTCCCCTCTGCCCTCATTACCATCTCGCTCAGCCAGACCTGACTCGCCCTCCTCTCAATGCTCCTCAAACATTCTGCAAACCGTAAGCCTCCTCTCATCTCATTCAATTCCCTGTCTGTCTACAATTACTCATTATTATCTCTGCTACAGAACGCTATTGGAACCTCTCGACCGCCGACCTTCATCTTCACCTCCACCAAACAGAATAAATAACTTTTTACTTACCTCTGCCTCCGAGTGATTCTACATGTCGTGGGTCAAAAAACTAAACCCCAACATGACAATACTGTGCTGTTAAAGATCTGATGTGTGACACTTAGTGTAGTTTATTAGCAGAAATCAAATGTAAAGCTAGGTACTAAAGTGTGTGTGTGTGTGTGTGTGTGTGTGTGTGTGTGTGTGTGTGTGTGTGTGTGTGTGTGTGTGTGTGTGTGTGTGTGTGTGTGTGTGTGTGTGTGTGTGTGTGTGTGTGTGTGTGTGTGTGTGTGTGTGTGTGTGTGTGTGTGTGTGTGTGTGTGTGTGTGTGTGTGTGTGTGTGTGTGTGTGTGTGTGTGTGTGTGTGTGTGTGTGTGTGTGTGTGTGTGTGTGTGTGTGTGTGTGTGTGTGTGTGTGTGTGTGTGTGTGTGTGTGTGTGTGTGTGTGTGTGTGTGTGTGTGTGTGTGTGTGTGTGTGTGTGTGTGTGTGTGTGTGTGTGTGTGTGTGTGTGTGTGTGTGTGTGTGTGTGTGTGTGTGTGTGTGTGTGTGTGTGTGTGTGTGTGTGTGTGTGTGTGTGTGTGTGTGTGTGTGTGTGTGTGTGTGTGTGTGTTCTCCTCAAAACCCCAGTTAGTTGTGGCAGATAATTGCTACTTAGCCAGGTTCTGTTGGAAGTTTCTTCCTGTTAAAAGGGAGTTTTCCTCCCCACTGTCGCTACATGCTTGCTTAATATTAAGGACTGCCATAAAGTCACAGACACAAGTCAGTCACCTAATGCAATTAGCTGGTTTTCCTTAGATGGACGTTCTTTTAACTAATTGGAATTATGAACTGAACTCAGTGCACTGTGGTTTTTAGGTTCAGTTGGAATGTTTGCTTGGTGAAATGCCTTGTGTTGTGAATTGTTGCTATATAAATGAATTGAATTGAATGTCACCCTATCCTACTATAGACTTCTTTCATAGCAGGGAGTCTTTCATGCAGGCTGAACATGAAAATAGTCTCCTACACCTATCTCCTGCATTAGCTTCTGATAGAAAATAGACGCTGAAACGCTAGGATTTGAAAAGCCTGACCGCGGTCGCTTGGACTTACCCATCCTGGCTCGCGACAGGAAAGGCTGTTGTTGTTTTAGCATCCAGAATCAGCAGGGAACGTCTCAGTTAGCAGAAGCTAACCATTGGCGATAGCAACTCAACCACATAGCAGAACATCTCCAGGCTTTTGTTATGGGGCGATGGTGGCACAGGAGTTAAGTGCTCACCCTGTAATTGGAAGGTTGCAGGTTCGAGCCCCTCTTGGTCTGTCGCTGTCGTTGTGTCCTTGGGCAAAAGACTTAACCCCCCTTGCCTGCTGGTGGTGGTCGGAGGGACCGGTGGCACCTGTGTATGGCAGACTCGCCTCAGTCAATGAGCCCCAGGGCAGATGGGGTGTGAATGTGTGTCTAAATGGATAAATAACTGATTGTGTTGTAAAGCGCCTTGGGGGGGGGGGGGGGGGGGGGTCTCTAGAAGACGCTACATGTAATACAGGCCATTTACCATATTTATGGAGATAAAGCATTCGTGTCGCAGAGTAAACAGAGAAAGTGGTAAAATCGCGTTGCTGTTATCCAATCAGAGGCAAGATGTCCAAACATCAGGAAATAAGACACCAAATCCTGAAATCTGAAGCTCAGTTCTGATGTGGCAGACTTGTTTCATGCTGATGCAGGCGTTTTTGGGCTTTTTTTTTGCCCTGAGCATAGCTTGCAAGACATTCATTGCTACCAGAGTCCACAGCAAATGTATTGATTAAATGAGTTTCCCACACCTTTAAGAGGAGGCTAAGCAGAAGTTTATTAATACAGGCTGGATTCCACTACTTTGCATGCTAATCTACTATCATACTGAGTAATCTAATGCTTCAGATGTCTAAAGAAACCACAGTTAAAATGGAGCCTAATACAAGCATACACACAAATGTGTAATTCAAGTAATTATACTGTTGGTTCAAACTGTCTGTGAGGATTTCAGCGCAAGGTTTTCACATCTCTTTCTCATCCAAAGGTCCACCTTTACTGAGGTTTTGTTAAAGCCTCTGATATCTTTGATGAAGTCAATCTTGACCTTCTATTTGTGTTTTCATCTTTCATCCGTCAAGGAATATTCACCTGAGCAAACTTTATTGTATTTATCCTAGAGAATCTACAATTAAACGGGTAAACTAGTAGTAGCACATTCAATGTCAAAGAAAGTAAAATGATATTATCAGGTGAGGGAGAATATATTATATAAAAGACAAAAAAACAAAATAACCACTCACAGAGTTGAGTTTTAGATTTGAGAATTATGCCTCGGGAAAATGCCGACAAAAAAAGTAAAAAAAAATAACGTTTTTGTTGTTGTGAATTTTCAGTTTCTACAGATAATTTCTGAATATTTACGCAAAACTTCCCTTTTGTATCAAATCCAAACAGGAAGGGAGGCAACATGAAAGAAGAACTTCCACTGATGATGCTTATAGAGCAGCCAAATCACGGATACCATACAGATCTACTTCCTGTGGGCCAAGCAAAAGGAGAAGGGTCAACCCAGGCAGACTTCCTGTTCAACAATGTAAAACTAATACGCCTCGGCGCTTGTGTGTCTTTTTATTCAAACACTTTGTGCCATTGCCCTCCAAACGTTCTATATTATTTGGACATTTGAGTTAACTTTTAGTTGGCAGCAGCTTTTTAAAATGGCACAACTTGTCCACGAAAGTTGGTGGAATTGTTACAAAAATGTAATCTATGGGGTTTTGCCATCAGTTTTGAATTAAATGGTAGGGATATCCGATATTATCGCTCTACCAAGGCAATATTATCGGCCGATATTGGCCTTAAAATGTAATATTGGAAAATATCAATATTGTTTTTTTCTCCTTAGTGAACCAACCATACACATACAGTATTACCCATCAAACTCTTCAGCTTCATCCCCTCTTTCTCAAAATGCCAAAATATGACAGATCTGAGGTTTAGTTTTTGAGATATTTTAGTTTTATTTGGCACAACCTGTGAATAATTAGGAATTTGCCCTGTTAAGTGAGGATCTGCTGTTCTTAGAGCATGTAGCTGTGTGTAGTCAAAAAGGGTTCAAATGAAGGCAACTGGACTTCTTTGGTTTCTTGAAGACGTTTCGCCTCTCATCTGAGGAGCTCTGTGAATTCTGACTGGAATATAGGAGAGTCAGGCTTATAAGCTGTAGCTGTCTATTATTATTTAACGAGCAGAAACTACTCTGGGTACCCCTTCTCTCTACCCCCGATGAGCCTCTATTGAGAGGGAGTCGTTGTGATGATTCAAAGCAGGAAGGTGCGGGCTAGACTGAAACTGCTTAGGAATGAGATTTAAAGCTGCATTATAGGTACTGGAAAGGTGAAACCAAAGCCCTCCTCACCTATTTAAAGGGAAGGCTTAGATTTCAGAAGTGTCAAGTACACAGACAGCAGGAACGGCCAATCACACGTTAGCAAGTATCAGCAGAGCCAGTAGATGAGCTTATGGACGGTTCTAATGGGGAACATGCTTCAACACAAGCGGTTGTTTTCCGCTTGGTCCTAGTGCTCAACTAATGTCCTGTTTTTATAGTGTGATATCGTCTTTGGACGGTAAAATGTGCAGTGAACAAAAATGGACTTTGGAAAATGTGGGGGGACATGTCCCCCCTCAAAACTACATCCATGGTGATGTCTCACTTTGATGAGTTTTCAAAACCTAAAGCATTTGAACCTTTTTATCATGAATTCCCTATTTATTAACTTATTAATCAAACATATTCCAACCATTAACTTAATAGTTATCTGAGGCCTAAAGGCGTCAGAGCATTAGTCAGGATTATCTGAAGGAGAATGTCATTCATCTACAGTTGGAGAGAAATTAAACATTTTTTTAATTACTAACTTAAATTGTAGTTGTAATTTTTCACTGATAATGTTTAAAGCTTAAGCATGCATGAAGACACAGAGACATGTGATGTTAGCAACCAATTTTTTTTTTTTGGTGAGAGGGGCAAGCATATCGTTGTTGTTTTATATTGAGATCGGAAAATTAGTTAGACGATATTGGATATGGGTAAAGAGCAATTATTGAGCATCCATCCTATTGTTTACTTTGTTTATTTGCAATCACTGATAGCAGCATCAGAATCCTGATGACTTTGTGACGGTTTGTCAAACAGCATTTACATGAAGAACCATTAGGTTAATGAGATGAACCCAGCAAAAAGCCACCTCAGATTAAAAAACCTTTTTACAGAACCCTCCTTAGGCCCTGTCCACACGTAGCCGGGGATCTGCCAAAACGTAGATATTTTTCTACGTTTTGGCCTGTCATCCACATGAAAACGGAGTTTTTTCACACGAAAACGGATCTTTTTAAAAACTCCGGCCAAAGTGAAGATCTGTGTTTTCTCCGTTTTGGGTGTCTGCGTGTGGACGGACAAAACCGGAGTTTTAAGGTCCGCAACGTCACTTTCCGCAACGACAAAAAAATGCTGACATCACGTGTGCGACCTGTGTTTACACTAGCCGACAGCATGGATGCCCTCAGAGCTGCGCTCGCTTTATCAATCGTCCAAGCGCTTTTTGCTTGTTTGTTTTTGCAAGCGGAATTACTGCTCCTTGCGGAAGACCACAGACGAAGGACGAGGTTAAGAACGGGGGAAGCACTGCCACCTACAGGTCTGGCATATCCTTAACTGGTCCTTAACAACGAATTTATTCGGGTACGTGTGGACAGAGTTTTTTTTTAAATGAGGTGGTGTGGATGCAAGTTTTTGGAGGGGCGGATATTCGTTTTTAAAAAAACCCGGCCACGTGTGGACTAGGCCTTTGAGGACTTGAACCATCACTTTAAGGATATATGACAACTGTAGTTCTCCTTGGTTGAGACAATTGACTAAACCTGTTCCTGACTCTGACAGACATCATTGCAAAAATTACTTGCCTAGTTATTTAACTACTCTCGTTACTTTCTTAAAACATACTTATGTTTAAAAACAGTTTCTGTATGTAGTCTATGGAAGCCCGTTTCTGTAATGGGTATAACCCGAAGACCCGGAAATTCAGCCAGAACACAGCAGTAAAACGTAAAAGATTTTTTTATTTAAAATGTGAGAGAATCAGAGAATCGCAGAAGATTCTACTGATAGGAAAACTGCAGACGGAGCAGCATATGCTGCGATGACAGGGAGAGGGGGTGGGAGTGTTTCGATGCCAGCTATAGGAGCTCCTCTTCATAAATAAAAAAATAAGTCAAAGTTCAGAGCCAATGTCAGGGTCCAGATGACAGAATGGGTGAGAAAATCCATTGACAGAAAACGTGGTCAAAAATCAAAGGCTTGGTTGAAAATATCACTGGAGTCTCAACTGGCACAAGGCTGCCGATAATCTGGCAGGAAGACAGAGCCCGAGCTTTGCTTAAAAGCAGGAGCGCACAGGTGAAGCAAGGAGACAATCAGGCTGGGCTCAGGTGAACTGGGTGAAGCTGATTAACAGGAGGACTGGCAGAAAGGAAAAAAAACAAACATGACAGGCATGGCAGAACAAGGTGGAATCATTACAGTTTCTGTATGTAGTCTTCTGCCTCTTTTATGAACCTCCTCCCCAACATTACGGCATAACAGAAACATTTTTCACAATTGTAACTTCATATCATAAGAAACTAAGTCATATTTTTGAGATACTAGGTCACATATGTCAGAGTCAAGGCCCGCGGGCCAGATGCGGCCCGCGGAGCATTTTTATGTGGCCCGCGAGATAAATATCAAAAATATATTAAAACTGGCTCGCTGGCCGATTTTACAGCAAAGACTTCAACTCCCATGATGCTTTGCGGCGTCAGCGCGGAGCCGACGTGCCCCCTCCTTTGTGTTTTTTCCAGCGCCTGCTGCCGGTGTCTGCAGCTCCGCTGTCTCAGACAAACTAAACACTCCTCTCGCTCAGTGCTGAGTTCACTCAGCTGTTTTCTGACGTTGAAGCCCAGAAACGGAGATTCTAGCCGCTCAGTAATGTGTTCACGACTGGAAGAGAAAGTTTTCCAGCTAACGTCCAGACAGAGCTGATATAACTCCAGCGACACGCTCAAACCAGCATGACTCTGTGGTTGCTGTCGTTGTGTTTCCTCCCCGACACACAACAACGTGCTCAAGCTGCTCAGACATGTTCATCAGCACAAACCTATGTGAGCACCTGTTGTCATCTAATGTTGTCATTATTATGATGAAGATGAACAAAACAACAGGAGTCTCCTCCTCAGCTCAGATCAACCCCATGATGCAGGTATCTGGCTGGAACAGGTGAGCATCACAGTAAACCAGTGGAGCAAACTGAGCTTTAAATATTTAGGTTTTATGCTCTTTTTCTGCTCCAAAACATGAAAGTTAACAGGTGAGATGTTGCATTTTCATTTAAGATAAATTTATATTTTTATTTTGTTGTTGGCCCGTGAGAAAAGATTTAACCTACAGTAAACAGGAAGTGGAAAGGCTGCAGATAGATGAATAGAATAGAAAATCCCTTTATTGTTCCTCAGTGGGGAAAGCTAGATGTCACAGCAGCGATGACACTTATTACAGGAGAAAAAAGGAGAATAAAAAATAAGAAAAATGAATAAACAAGAAAACATAAATCCTGAATAGATTTATAAAATGCTGATTATACCACTGATGCCTTTTATTTAAAACGGACTTGCTCGTGTGTAATCTGGTTATTCCACATTCAGTGTTAATGCAGAAATATGTTTGTTTCCAAATTTAAAGGTTCAAAATTGCATAGATGTTGATAAAGAAAATGTGCAAATTTGCCGTCACTTTTTCAAAAATATTAAGTTTGGCCCTCGACTCCGTCCCAGAGTTTCATTTCGGCCCCCTGTGAGTTTGAGTTTAACACCCCTGTACTAGGTTATAATTATCAGATACTTTGGCATAGCTATGAAATAGTGTCTCATAATGTATGTGTCATAATCAGTCACCTGACCCTGTGTTGTGTTGTCATCTGACCCAATCCGCTCTGACCAGTACCTCCACTGACTTGTATAGTAGCAGCTTCTCTAATTATTACCTCTCTATATTAGTAACATTTCTTTGTGTTTATTTCTTAATTCTAATTTTTGCTTAATAGTTTTTTTTGCACCGAGTACCGCAGCAATTTCTTAATGTTATGATTTCTCACACATATGGCAATAAAATCCTTCTGATTCTGATTCTAATTAAGAAGTGCTATCAGATTGGTAGAAATGGGCTTCTGTACATTTAAAACCTGAACAAAAATAAACTAAAATAATTGAAAGTGATGAATGAATGAACGAACGAATGAATAAAATTTCCAAAAGAGGGAAGAGCTACTTTGACTAGAGTAACTACAGGGAGGCCAATGCTCTAATATCTGGATAAAAGGTATCAGGAGGTTAACACAATGCAGTTAGTTAAGAATCTCCTCTGTCCTATCTCCTTTTGTTTGTTTATTTGATGGCTGATGTTGCAGTAAAAGTTTTTTTTTTACTCTCATCAGTCAAATATTCAAATGTAAGCTCATAGGATTGTAGTACAATCCATTTATTTGGGTTTCTTAATTACACGATAAAAGCTTCAATGTGATTTTTAATAAGTGGAACCACAGCAGCATCAACTGTCATAAAACACATACTTCAATTATTAATAACTTGTTATTGTTATTGATTGCTGTAGTAGCTCAGAATAATAATAATAATCGAGTCATCAAAGAGTTGTTGTATATTACAATGGCTGTTGGCAGGAAGGATCTCCAGTAGCGGTCAGTGTTGCAGCGAAACTGAAGACGCCTCTGACTGAAGACACTCTTCCGTTGTCGGACAGTCTTGTGAAGAGAATGCTCAGGGTTGTCCATCATTTTCTTGATTCTCTGGAGAATCCTTCTTTGCATTATCTCCTCCAGCGGTTCCACAGTCGCCCCCAGAACAGAACCAGCCTTTTTTATTAGGCTGTTGAGCCTTTTCAGGTCCCTGCTTCTGATGCTGCTACCCCAACAGACGATGGCTGAAGAGATTACACTCTCAACAACAGACTTGTAGAAGATCTGCAGCATCTTGCTACAGACATTGAAGGACCTAAGCGTCCTCAAGAAGTGCAGCCTGCTGTGTCCCTTCTTGTAAACGGCTTCGCTGTTTTTGTGGTTATTAGCCAACAAATAATTTGTAAGCTTTACTTACTCTTTGGATTAATCAATAAAATTTGTAAATATGGAAATATTTACCGATTTATTACGTAATTAGGATATCCGTGGATATGCCTCGGGACACCACCCCTTTTTTGGGGGAAAAATTAATCCAAACCTCTATCAATCTATCTAAAGTTCGTAAAATTCTTTTAACGAGCAGCGGTCATATTCTATCCAACACAGACAAATTCACTTGAGACAAAACTTAATTGACAATAACATTTATTTACTAATATAATCACCTTAGCTCCTTCAAAGCGCTAGCCAATCAATATCAACCAAATGATTTTATCAAACAAACAACAAGCAATGAAACCATGAAATGATAATGTGAAGTAACATTCTAATCAGACCGGTGGGGTGAGATGGTGATGTGATCAGCAATGGTGAGGCTGCTTGATGATGTAACCAGTAGGGCTGCAACAAACGATTATTTGGATAATCGATTAATCGGATGGGGTCTCGACACGATTAATCGGATTACATAGGGACATTTTTAAAAACTGCTAGGGAAACGTTATTTTTCTCCTTCCTTCACTTTATTAAACACAACATTATTAGAAAACAGTCCAATAGCAGAAAAACAACATGCCATCACCTAAATTGTCTTATAAGGTGTATAGACAGAGACCCTAAGCTACACCTATCTGTGACCTAAAATGCTTGGTCCAAGTTAAACAGCTTAAAGAGCAAGTCAACCCCTACCAGAGTCTAACTCCACTCCCGCTTCATGTTTGAAAAATGCAACACATGCTGTTGCCTGGCAGACCGAGAGGGCGGAGCTGCTAACAAATACACACACACTCAGGCTCACGACAGCATTGTGACATCATAATGTACCAGTTTACATCATAGCATACTTCTTAGCCAATAGCGGTGGCAGATTTAAATTAAAATACAGTGCAGAGTTTTTACCTGACAAAGGCACAACACTGCCAGTTTGAGGCAGAATATTTAAATTTTAACTAAGATGCACTGAAGTGCCAAATTATTGACGACACGTGTCTGCAGCACGATTAGACACTCGTTTATTTAGTTTATCAGCAAAAAAAGTTTATTTGGGGGTGACTCGCTCTTTAAGGGCAATTCTCTTCTGTTTTTGATCTCATCTGTAGACATTTATTATAATTGGGGATGTCAAACAACTAATTTTTAAATGTAATTAAACATAGGCTGTGAATTAATCAAAATTAATCACTATTTCCAAAAATGACTGAAACAATACCAAATAAAACAAAAGTAAATGAATGCCATCCTCCTTGCGATGATGCCCTGGGCAACTGCCATAAAGTCACATCAAGAAATGTTGCTGATCATTCCAATGATCCCAAATAGACTCACATTAGGCCACATGAAAGCAACTGAACCCAAAAATATATTAACCAGTATATAACTGCACTCTCACACAACACGCCTGCAGCAGCAGTTAGGACTCCTCCCTCCCTTTTAAAAGCGTTTTTACTTCTGAGGACATTGTGGTTGTAAAACCACATGCTAGTAGTCTGGCCCCGGTGTGATCAACCAGTTTCTGCGGGAATGTGACGGCGGAACCAGTTCGCAGCGGCGCGAGTCCCCCCCCCCCCCCCCCCCCGCCTATCTAATAGCGTCGCGCTTACAATTTTATAGACTTTTTTTAACGAGCTTAGGGCATGCCTAGCATGTGTAATAATCCAGGGCTTGGGTGAATCACTTTTGAAAAGTTTTTAACTTACCCGGACACCGAGCTCTCTCCTTCCTCGCTGATGATTCTGACATGCTTGCGTTTAAGACGCTGCATCATCACCGTAGTATCCCCGTGCCATGCTAAGTCTGACCTACAAACGTTGCATGTCTTCGCCTGATTTCACTGAAAATGCTCCCACACTTTAGAAGTTTTTACTTTTTTGGGGTCTCGCTGCTTCTGCCATGTTCCTCTTGCAAACACCTGCCGGCTCTCCACCGGTCTGCGCGCAACGGCGGGCGGGAGGGGATGGGGCTTTTGGAAGAGTTGCGCAACACAACGAATCGATGACGCAATTCGTTGCCAACGCTTTTAGTAATCAATTTTCATCGAATTTATCGATTCGTTGTTGCAGCCCTAGTAACCAGGCAGAGATAGGCTGATTACCAAACTGGAGGGAGTTTTGAAAACAAAATGGCGGATCCTTTGTTTGGCTTACCAAAGGATTGAACTGTGTGTGTGTGTGTGTGTGTGTGTGTGTGGAATTTAGCTCATCTTCCCAAACACGCACGATCAGTGGGTGTGGGACCCTGATCAGACGCGTATTTGACGGTGTGAGCAAACGTTCACAGTAAACTTAATCAAAACACTTCAAATCGCTTCACAAAGATCAAGAAAAAAAACTGATCGGTCATAAAGGCAAATCACATATTTAAACAGTCTGTCAGCCTAGCCACAGCATAAACAAACTTAGATATTAAACAATGAAAGAAACAGAGCTTACTTCGAGATGGTCCGTTGACGCTTTCAGTACGGAAGACAGAGACCGTCTGTTAATTTAAAGCAGTCACGTGGTCGACTGCTTGTGTTGGACTATTAGAGAAGTGGGAGAGAAAGAGAGAGATAAAAAAAGAAAAAATCATGCATGAACGAACACAAGGCGTCCCTCTGTGTCTGGGCTGAGCAGATCAGATGGCGTTGGTCCGTTGATCTCAGCAGCTAGCACGCTGTCTGGAGTGGTAGGAGCAGAGGCGGGGGGGGGGGGGGGGGGGGGGTCTCCTTACACCAGATGAACTGGACGGGAAGAGAAAGAGTTCCGCTCTGCGCCTCGGCTTTATAGACTCGTCCAGCGGGCGGTCTCTGTAGGGGCCAGTATCCACCGGGGCGTGTCAGACTTAGCGTCACTTGATGACATCATCTAGCTGCTGCCGGCTGCAGAGGATCATGGGACATGGAGTCCCCGCTGGCGCTGATATTAACATGCTTTATTGTCTACGCTTCAGGGCGTAGATGGCACAGTCCTTTGGAGAAAATACTGCGTAGTAATTTTCTCATGAAGGCAGGACCCCAACACTGTTCTTTCTCCAATCCAGTCTGTTGTCCAGGTGAACTCCAAGGTATTTGTATTCCTCAACCACCTCCACTTTTTCTCCCATGATGGAAACAGTATTTGACTCCACCCTGTTTCTTCTGAAGTCTAAAATCATCTCCTTTATTTTGTTCACGTTCAAGGTCAGATGATTGTTTCCACACCATGCCACAAAGCGCTCAACCAGCTCTCTGTACTCAGCTTCCTGTCCATCTCTGATACACCTGACAACTGCAGAGTCATCTGAGTATTTCTGTAGATGACAGGTCTCTGATTTGTACTGGAAGTCTGAGGTGTACAGGGTGAAAAGGAATGGTGAGAGTACAGTCCCCTGTGGTGCTCCAATGTTACTGATCGCCTGGTTTGATGTGCAGTTCTTCAGCCTCACAAACTGTGGTCTGTTTGTCAGCTAGTCTTTAATCCAGGCGATAGTTGAGGTCCCCACCTGTGTCTTCTGGAGTTTCTGGCAAAGTACATCAGGCTGGATTGTGTTAAATGCACTGGAGAAATCAAAGAACATGACGCTCACAATGCTGCCTGCTTTGTCCAGATGACAGTTGGTTGGCTGAAGCAGCTGGATGATGGCATCTTCAACTCCAACTCCATGGCGATAAGCAAACTGCAGCGGGTCCTGATATGTCCTAGTTTGCTTATTCAGGTGGACCAACAGGAGTCTCTCCAGGACCTTCATGATGTGCGATGTCAGTGCAACGGTCTGTAGTCATCATTGACTGATGGGTGAGTTTTCTTTGGAACTGGAACAAGGCAGGATGTCTTCCACAGGACTGGAACCTTCTCCTGGGCCAGGCTGAGGTTGAAGAGGTGCTG
Organism: Nothobranchius furzeri; assembly: GCF_043380555.1. Lineage (NCBI taxonomy): Eukaryota > Metazoa > Chordata > Actinopteri > Cyprinodontiformes > Nothobranchiidae > Nothobranchius > Nothobranchius furzeri. The sequence continues at coordinate 81,276,044 of NC_091746.1, read as the reverse complement.
CAGGATCCCACAGAGCTGCTCTGCACAGGCCTTCAGTACCCTGGGGCTGACACCATCTGGACCTGCAGCCTTGTTCCTGTTCAGTCTCTCCAGCTGCCTCTTCACCTGACTTCTAGAGACAGATAGGTGGGAGGGGGAGGTAAATGGGTCAGCAGCATCTCCTGACTTGATCTTCAGTTGCTTCTGTATACTCCTCAATAATTCCCTGTCTCCCTCCTTGAAGGCTCTTTTTTCTCATTTAGCAGATTCTTCAGTTCACTGGTGATCCAGGGTTTGTTATTAGCGAAGCATCTCACTGTTCTGGTGGGTATGATTTTGTCCACACAGAAGTTTATATAGTCAGTGACACATCCAGTCATGGCATTGATGTCCTCTTCATATCCTTGGCAGAGAGTCATCCAATCTGTGGTCTCAAAACAACCCTGCAGGGCTTCTTCGGCGTCCTGTGACCATTTTCTCACAGTTCTTCTTGTCACAGGTTGCCTCTGAACAAGTGGTTTGTATTCTGAGCAGAGAAAAACAAGATTGTGATCTGATTGTCCCAGAGGAGGTCTTGTTTTGGACATGTATGCATTCTTTACATTTGCATAACACAAATCCAATGTCTTGTTTTCTCTGGTGGAGCAGTTGACAAACTGTTGAAATGTTGGAAGTGTAGCAGAGAGCGAGACATGATTAAAATTACCAGATATAGCCACAAATGCATTGGGGTGCTGGGTTTGTGGCTTAGCGACAACAGAACTGATGGCATCACATGCACTTTCAGCAATGGCTGAAGGTGGAATATAAATAGTTTTCAAGACAACACTGGTGAACTATCTTGGCAAATAATATGGGCGACAACTTACTGCCAAGAGTTCAACATACGAAAGATCAGACCATACCTAACACAACATGCCAACCAGCTCCTGGTGCAATCTACTGTCATCTCCCGCCTCGATTACTGCAATGCTCTTCTAACTGGTCTTCCAGGCTGTACTGTGAGACCTCTTCAAATGGTCCAGAACGCAGCGGCGTGTCTGGTCTTCAATCAGCCAAAAAGAGCACACGTCACCCCTCTGTTCATTGAGCTCCACTGTCTACCACTAGCAGCACACATCAAATTCAAATTGCTAACACTAGCATACAATGTCCGAGATGGTACGGCTCCCATCTACCTGAATCCTCTTGCAAAGGCTTACGTCTCGGCCCGGCCGCTCCGGTCATCACAGGATCGTCGGCTAGCAGTGCCTACACCACACTCAGGACAATCCAGACTCTTCTCATGCATCGTTCCACAAATGTGGAATGATCTCCCAAGCACTACCAGGACAGGGGCTTCCTTTTCAATTTTCAAGAAACTCCTGAAGACCCTGCTTTTCAGAGAGCATCTTCTAAACTAGCACCCTCCCTGCACCCGTCTCCCCTCTCTACTGTCCACTCCTTGTTCCCTCCTCTCCATGACTGATGTCAAGTTGTTGTTGTTATTGTTGTTGTTAGCCTCAAGGGCAACATGCCGATTATCATTTGTAAGTTGCTTTGAACAAAAGCGTCTGCTAAATACATAAACATAAACATATACATCTGGGCTGCAGAGATGACATTTCACTGAAACATGACCTGGATGGCACTATCTGTTGTTGACAAGCACTGCCACTCCACCTCCTTTTCTTTTCCCGCTCCTCTTCAGATCTCTGTCTGCTCATACAGTCAGGAATCCTGGCAGAGAGATGCTGGAATCGGGGATATGGTCCTGCAGCCACGTCTCAGTGAAATACATAACACTACGCTGCCGAAACTCTGGCTGAGTCCTTGAAAGGGCTAGGAGTTCCTCCATCTTGTTGGCCAGGGATCTCACATTGCCCATTATGATCGATGGAAGAGATGGTTTGAATTTCCTCTTTGTCTCCATTTTGCTCCTGCTCTGCAACCACGCTTCTTCCGTTTTAGCTCATTTGGGATTTGTGGCTTCAGTTGAGGTATTATTTCAGCCTTTCCAATGTTAATCAGCTGCTCCCGGTTGTAAACCAGCTTGTTGCCATCGTTACACATCATAACAAATGCTCAAAAAGTGAAAAAAGTGAAAAAATAGCAGTAAAAATCCTCCAAGCTTCACAGCACCACAAACAGAAAAATAAAAATGTCCAAAAAATACTGTTTTTCTTGAGAAACTAGAAGAAAAAATGTCCAAGAAAAGGCAAAACTTACATATAGTCAACAGAGCTACTCCAACATGCAGCCACCCAGAGCAGCGCAAGTCCGGATTTTTGTTTTTTGACTGAAAACTCAGCTTTCAATAAACAGCTTATCACACTAAATGCATTATAAATGATCAATACTTGTACAGCACCTTTCAAAGTCAAAAGACTTCAAAGCTCTTTACACCACCATGTATCATTCATCCATTCACACACTGATGGTGATGAGCTAATGTAGCCACAGCTGCCCTAAGGCGTACCAACAGAGGTGAAGCACTCTGCGCAGTCGCCACCGGTCCCTCCGACCACCACCAGCAGGCAAGGTGGGTTAAGTGTCTTACCCAAGAACACAACAGCAGCATTCTCTTTTGGGAGCTGGGATTTATCCTGCAACCCTCCTAAAGGGCTTGGCATTGTGTCATCATCACCGGTGTGGCCCCCACGTTGGTGGCCTCTGAGTCCTTACTTGTTTCTTGTTACTACAGACAGCCTCAGTTTTGTGGCTTTGTTTAATCTATTATTCATTTATGTTTATTCATTTGGCAGATGCTTTATTAAAGCGACGTACAATTGTAAATTTATAGGGCACGTTGTGATTTGTGGGGGAAACCGGAGTCCGCGGAGGAAACCTACACATGCATGGGGAGAATATACAACTCCACGCATAAAGGCTGCAGTTGGGTTTCAAACCTGCAACCTTCTTGCTGCAAGGCATTTTATTAGTACCATGGTAAATTGTTGCTGTGTTCTGGGGTGCAACGCAAGCAAAAAAGGTGGAAAACGGGCTAACTTTTCATCGTTTTCCAGCTCTGAGACATAACCATGTATCTAACATAAAGTCTTGTCGGGTCATTTGGATCGCTGCTGTAAGGCGATCAAACACCTTCTGGTAAGTTACAGATGATGTACGTTTTTCATACATAGTTTCTTCCTTCGTGCACACACACACATAGGCTACAAGGCTAATGCTGGTCCCAGACTTCTCTATTCAACGTATCTCTGTATATTCTGCATTCTTTTGAGGATTTTATGTTTAACACTTCCTTTCTCCCAAATCTGCTTCTTCTCTGCATTGCACTGTTTGTTTTCACGGCCGTATGTCTACTCACATTCCCAGAATACAACGCATAACCACGTGTGATCCCGCTCTATCTCCTGAGCTACTGCTGCCATGATTTTCTTTAATAAATGAAATCATTATGTGAAAACTGCACTTTGTTTCTACTTAGGTGACGTTTGTCTGATTCTGAATCATCAATAATGAGAGTAAAAATTTTCTCTGTGTGTGTGTGTGTGTGTGTGTGTGTGTGTGTGTGTGTGTGTGTGTGTGTGTGTGTGTGTGTGTGTGTGTGTGTGTGTGTGTGTGTGTGTGTGTGTGTGTGTGTGTGTGTGTGTGTGTGTGTGAGAGCTGGGCCAATTACAGCAGCCTGACTCAGTAGAGGGCAGGCTTCTGACGTCACTCTTCATGAATTATTCATGAGGAGGCAGCGGCCACGGGGAGAACTGGCTGCTGCTGGTTTCCAGACATAAATACAAAGCGAAGCCGGTGTTCTGAAAGAGGAACGGTCACAAAGGGAAGCGGAGCTCTCTGAGGTTTATTCTTCACGCTGAAGACCAAGTGAGTCAGGTAAGCAGCAGCTCCTAAAAGACCCTGGCTCACTAATGGGACGGTGATGGCGCGTGCGGCGGCTGGAACCAAAACAACAGCAGGCTGCGTGCGATAGTGTATCAGTCGATGAAAATACTGAGACAGAAGGTGGTTTACGGAGCTGGGGGCGACCTGCTACACTGAGCGTCACCCAGGTGGTTCTGTTCTCTGTCACTACAAAGTATCAGAGAGCACGCGCACACCAAAACAAACGTTCTGCCTGGATGTAGCGGGGCTAACAGCACGAGCGCAGACTTCTTATGTGCCAGCTGTTTATAGTTAACTATCACAGGTTGTTATTTTTGGGTCTGTTTGTTGGAGTTTGTGAGTGAAGTCGTTTCCTGCCACTTTGGCATGCCAGCTTATACGTGGCAGCTTCACTACGCAACTGACGGATCAGACCTCTGTCCCACTGGCTTTGCGCTCATCTCTCATCAAAACTGGCTCTATTCTATTTTAGTTTCTAAAAAAACTCCATAACCTGTAACTAACTGTGTATTATTGCATCTATAATATTGTGGAATTGTTTGTGATAATGCAAACGAGAAGCTACATTCAGGGCGAAAACTCTTTGTTTTGGTGTTTAAACGCAATTTGTAACTTTCTAATGTTTCAGTTTATCATCCATATCTGTTTCGATTTTCATTATGTAGTTAAAGTTAAATACATTGCCTTCTTTTTAAGGATTGCCCTGAATTTGTCTTGTGTGGGCCATTATGATACAAATATACAAAACAAACTGCATGAGATTGAAATTTCTGATTGACCTAAAAATATATTAATTTATTGCTAGATCAAATCATCGATTCACAGATTAGGAAAAATGTCAAAGTTGTGGTCAGTTAATTGGCTTTTGTTCCCCCACTTCTACACCATCCCACCCAAAATATGTTCAGGTTTCATGGATGGATGGATGAAAATGAAAAAATATTATAAACCAGTAGTAAACCTAAGTAGTGATTGTAGGTACCAGTAAAGCTGAGAAAAGTAAAAATTGGGCCATTTAGTAAAAAATGAAAAACTATAGATTAATATACATCTCTGTATTGCATTTGACCCAAAACGACTCCATTAGCCTTTCAGGGCACTGCTTTCTTTTTTCTCAGCTGTGTGCCGTGGTTGTGTCCGCACGTGGCGCTTCCGCTTCATCATCACATCATAATGGGATAATCTGTGCTATAGGGGACGTTTGGAACTCCTCTGGCCCTTGTGGCACGCGCCCCTCAAGACTAAACTGCAGCGGTATCGTGCAAGGATGTAGAAAAGTTATTTTTTCCCATCCTACGGGCCGTAAAGGAAATGCAGATGTAATGTTTTGTATGGAGCTGCTTTCACAGATAAAGCAGCAATGATGAGACACAGGAGCACAGATAAGATGACCCAGCTCTAGAAGAGACCACCGGCGGACACAATGTTCTGTAGATTGCTATTTCTAGGTCAGTGGTAGACACCCCCCCCCCCCCCCCCCCACACACACACACACACACACACACTGCACCCCACCCAAGGCCAGCCCACTCAATAATCTGAGGAAAGCTCGAAGCCGTGACACGTGGCGAGTGTGTTTACCAAACCACAGAATTACAGGAAGGGATGAGCAATCTGTGAAATTATTTATTGTTTTTTTTTAATGGCATTATGGATCCAACTGTATGTCGTCTGAAAATAGGATTTCGTTTACAAAAAGGGTAAAAACTTTTACAGGATTACACGTGAACAACATGACGTCCTTGAATCTGTGAGTCAGTTTTCCCAGGAAAAGGGGCAATGCAGATATTTTATTCACTTACTTTTCTTACATCTTAATTCAAAACATAAAACGATAAATAATAACATAATAAGAATTATTAAATAGCGTTGAATATCCATCCATCCATTTTCTGTACCCGCTTTTTTATTGATGCCGATATATCATGAATCCCTAATATTAACTACAAATGTAATAGTTTTATGCCAGCCTAATTCACCATGTCACCAACAAAAAATGCACTCAGCTGCAAGTGTTTTAAAGGCCAAACAACAATTTTCACATTATAGCTGAATAAAAATGACAGAACACCCTTATTTTCCTTTACACTATTAAGCCTGGGGTGTTTGATATTATTGGTCTACCATTAATATCCGCCGATATCGGCGTTAAAATTTAATATCGGAAAATATCGGTGTCGGCTTTCAGTCCTTTGATGACGCAGCTTTTATATATTGTATTGTATCGGAAATTAAGAGTCGACAATATTGATACATCGGATATTGGTATAAAAAGCCAATATTGAGCATCCCTAATTAAGCCTATTATAACTTACACTACAATAGAGCCACTGAATGAATTAAATATATTTTTTTAAACTAGGCAAATAAACCATTATTTTAAAAATATTTTAATTGCATCTGATTGTGAACAGGTAGTGAAAACCTTTTATAAAACTATTAATAAATGTAAATTTTGTCAGTTTTTTAAGAGCTTGTGTTGCATAGAAAAGTTGTAACTGTAGGTTATAAACGTCCATTATAACAGAAGCACACAATATATCTACGACATATGAAAACACCTGTTGTCGTCTGCTTATCCGGGGTCGGGTTGCGGGGGCAGCAGCCTAAGCAGAGAGGCCCAGACTTCCTGGCCTACCAGCCACTTGGGCCAGCTCCTCCAGGGGAATCCCAAGGCGTTCCCCGACCAGCTGAGAGACATAGTCCCTCCAGCGTGTCCTGGGTCTTCCTTTGATGGTGGGACGGTAGATTGACCGGTAAACCGAGAGCTTCACCTTCTGGCTCAGCTCTCTCTTCACCACGATAGATCGGTACAGCGCCCGCATCACTGCAGACGCAACACCAATCCACCTATCGATCTTGCGCTCAATCATTCCCTCACTTGAGAACAAGGCCCCGATACTTAACCTCTTCCACTTTGGGTTGGATCTCATCCCTGACCTGGAGAAGACTTTCCACCCTTTTCTGACTCAAGACCATTGTAAACATTCTACACAGTTTGTTTTTTTAAGTTTGCCATTCCCGTGTGGGTTTTGTCACAAACCAGTATCATCAATTCAGGTTAGTAAAGGGAACATTTTAACCTTTGAAACCTCTAGAGGCCAAAAGTGAACCTGTACACAGCATCGGTCAAACGTTTGGCTGTATTAATGTAAAAGAAATGAATGTAATTCAAGACAAATACTGTTTATTCACAAGCTAGGACCTTACAGTGGGTAGAAGTGTTGCTGGTGGCAGTTACACAGCCCCATTTACAAACGTTTCAGCCTGTGTTGTTTCAGGTGATTAGCTTATCAATGTTATCTTTGCAAAAGTGAAAAGAGTTCACTATGCTCTTCTCATTTCCATGCTCTTTTTGTTCCATGAATGAGTCCATTCATGTGAAAGTTGTATGAACGTTTTGATTCTGGGAAGGCAGTTGTTCTTTTAAATGACTTTTCTCAAGAAGAGCATGGATGGTTTCATAGAACGTGACAGCAGTGGAAGTGAAACTTGGTTTTATTTCCAGCAGTGTACGTTTATGTTTTAAGAAGCAGTGCAGTAAAAACAAAAAGCTGAAAATTGATTTACTAAAAACATTTATTGGGAGGAGGTAAAGTTCTACATTAGGTGGATGTTGCTCTGCAGCAGTAAAGGACAGAATCTGATCCAGCCATTTTCCGTTGCCTGTTCATTAAACCTGCGAGGTGTGTGACCCACATCCTGGCCGAGGGCTGTGATGTCAGGTCGGATGTTACGTGTTGATGCCTGCGGATTTAACCCACATCTGCTTTAGAGGTCAAACAGCACTTATGGTTAAATCAGATTTACAGTAAACTCTCCATGTCCTGTCTGCGTTGCCAATGATAAATGTTTCCAATACATATGATATGTTGAAGCGTTGGCTCGTGGTTTCTTCTCTGCTGGTGTCATCTCCCTGCTGGTCTGATGACTCACAGTTTTATCTCAGTCAGCTCACTTGCAACTCGGTTTCATCAGATGCTCACGATGAATCGACATTGACCCAGTGAAGATGGCTATCTTGTGCTTACGGGTCACACACTGCTGGTGCGTTGGCCGATCAGAACATAAAGAAATGGGTTCTGTTTGATTCAAACGCAGATTTAAAAATAAAAGTCTTTCCTGCTAGGTGACCTTAAGCTGAGATAAACTCAACGTGTGGTCCCTACGTAGCGGTACATGTTCCGCCCTCTCGCCAGTGTTGCCGTGGTAACAGAGCTGAGCATTTGAGTATGTGTGTGTGCGAGTAAAGCAGGATTACCTTGAAGAGCTAACACTGACCTATATAAGTCAGATAATTTGACAAAGACTAAATGTTCATATGCAGATGTGGAAAATTGGTACATTTCTTTATAAAAATGAACAACTTCCTATTGTGTGTTTTTCCCACACAGCAACCCACACTTGGACCACGAGCGGCCTTGTGCTGGAACAACCAAGTCAGCTGTGTGCTCTTTATTTGCTCCGAACATTGGCGTCTAGGAACTTTCTGTGTAATTTAGAGCGCTGTAATAAGAAGTCGCTCTTTTGTGTACGCTCAGCTCTCTGACGGAAATAACACGATTTGCTTAGAGCCTTCTAATTTAGTCATTCAGACTGAGAAGACAGGGACAATGTAAACATGTCACGAAATAAAAGAGTCTAAATTCAGCTGATTACAGTCATAAACACAGCTGTAAATGTGGGTCATAGTAAGTGGAATGCCAATAAAAGCACAAATCGCCTGTAAAAAGAGGCTCTCTACAGTCAGCGCCTAATTAGCTCCAAATAGGCCAAATTATGGTGCTTGGCTAGACAGATGCAAGTTTTAGAGGATTAAATCAACCAAGAGAACAACAAAACACCCTTTTGGGTTGTGTTTCAGTGGAAAAGATTTATCCCCCTTTTCATTATTATGGGGTGTAACTATTAGTTGGATTCACCCCATCAATAAAAGGTCACGTGAGATTATAGTTTCATAGGTAATTTGTGCACACACCACCATATGTGAACAGTTTATAGTCGCTGTACTTTGCATACACTAAATAAGATACTTTGCTGCTTTTATGTTGTATAAATAGATGTTTATACTGTATTTAATGGCTTTTAGCAAACATTATGCAGATGATGTGAAAGTGTACACGACTTAATTAGACTGTAATCAAATTACTGTCATTTTGTTATCAGTGTTGATTCTTCATCCATGTCTTTCATCCCTTAGACTCCACCGAAGAGAAGCTCGGACGGCATGCAAAGTTGTGAAATTTCCTCAGACAGCACTGATGATCCTCTTAGTAGCATCCTTTGCACTCATCGGCAACCTCGAATAGTAGTGATTGGTGCTGGCTTGGCCGGCCTTGCTGCAACAAAGGTCCTACTGAAAAACGGCTTCACGGATGTCACAGTCCTAGAGGCGTCTGACCACATTGGCGGGAGAGTTCAGAGCATTCAACACGGTTAGTCGGAGTCATTCTTACCCAAATTTTTGGTATTTAAGTACTGAGTAAGTGGTAGCGATAAAAGTTTAACAGTGCAAAATGTCAAATTTCTTTGTTTCAAACATTTAAAAACACCATACATGAATGCACATTCACTAAAATATAGGGATGTGTATAGGTGAAATTATGGCAATACAATACATATTGTGTTACAGGGGAGATAATTAGGGCTGAAACGAATCATCAAATTGTGGCAAGGTGGAGAAACGAGGGCCCGGGTGGGATTCGATCCCCAGACTCTCGGGTGAGAGTCATGCGCGTTAGACGTTAACTAGGGATGAGCGAGTACACCACTATCTGTATCTGTTCAACCATCTAAATTATCTGTATCTGTATGGAGTGGGCGTGGCCTAACCCGGAAGTGGGTGTGGTTTACATCAATACGTTATTTTAAGTCTCATCAGAAGTTGCTATGTGTATTGTTTATTTGAAAACTATTTACAGAGCAGCCTCAGAGTTGAGATTAAATGTTTTTGATCACAATAGTAAAGGAACTATTACAGAACAAGTTTTTCAATAAAATCAGAACATTAATATTTAAGTGCATGAATTAAGAGAGAGAGAGAGAAGAAAAGATCTTTTCTATAGCGCCTCTCAAGCCAAAAATCACGGGGCGCTTCACAAAAACAAAACATGTAAAATAGAAAAAATAATTTAGAAAATGATTAAAATATATTTAAAATGAGCAAAAAATAGGCAATTGTGATTTAAAAATGTAAAGAAAGAAAGAGAGTGAATAGGAAAGAGGGAGTGGATCCTGAGGAAGAGGAGAGAGGGAGAGGGAAAAATAACCAGACCGGAGCGAAGGCAGTGAGTGACTGATGCAGCACGAGCCGTTTTCAGCTCTGTCTTGTCAAATGCACCACATACGCTACGAAAAAAGTAACTTTAAATAACTTTAAAAAGAAGCAAACTGAAGAAAACATAGGGAGTACTGAAGAAACGTGAACAGTGAAGCAAGCACAGAGAGATCCGTTACTGTCTGTGTGTGTGTGTGTGTGTGTGTGTGTGTGCGTGGATGGACTGGACGCGGACTGATATTTGGATCTGTTATTTTGACTAGGATGAGGTCAATACAAACCTAAATTGTGAATGAAATGTAAGTCAAATGTTCCATAAATATTTAAAATATCAGCTGGGAAAGAGGGAACTAGACAACACCAATTTAATATATATTGTTGAGCCTTTTACAGTTTTGCTTTTTTATTTTCATTTTTTTAGCAGCAGACCATAATCTCGTTTCACTTGAAACGTTGTCAAATAGAATACTTGATAAATCGATGGAAGATTCACTCGAATACTAAAATATTTGATAGCTGCAGCCCTAGAGACGATACAATATATCACGATATATTGTATATTATGTATGGAAACAATATCACAATATATTGCCATGTCGATATTTTCTTACATCTCTACTAAAATAGTTCAATAAATGGTGCTGAGGGTTTATATTGTTGTTCATCTTGTAAAGACCAAGGCTTGGTCATGATTGACTGTGATCGGTGGTTTCTCTTTCCAAGCCTAAAACATTTTTTAGAGCATTTGTTGGACTGATCTATATTCAGAACAATAGAAACTCAATGCAGATGAAAGAAGTACGACTTTCAGCTTAGGAGCATCTTCTGGAGTAGTTTCGGAATAATTTTGGATTCCAAGATCAGCAGTCCAAACAAATGTCTGTAAGTATGAGTTATTATGTCTGTTCCGGTGGTCTGGAAGAAAACCAGACTAACACACCTCAAATGAAAACACAGCCTGGGTTTGTTAATGAAAACCACCCCTTAAGCTCAAGGCTTCTCTGAAAACTGAAGAAACAAAGTTGGTACCAACCAAGATAAACACTCTTGGTTTAAAAAAGACCCTTTCAAGGTCCAGCAGAGGTGGTCAATCAGGATTTTATTACAAAGAAAAACTGAACTAAGTTGTTAGTGAACAATGCAAACACACTATTTAATTGCCGTGGCAGAAAATTAGGGGCCTCATGCTAATGTGCTGGTAAAGGTGATGTAAAAACTCACCACCGAGTCTATAGGAACATTGGGTGCTGTGAACAGAGTGTAGGAACATGGGAATGACTCAACGCCTTAAGCATTTATTAACTAATATAGCTGTTTTCAACAAAATAAGATAAGATAAGAACAACTTTATTTATCCCGAGGGAAATTCTTGTGTCATGTACATGCCCAAAGCAGTAGGAGAGACAAAGAAACAGGTGAAATAGAAATATGATATACAATATATACAGTAAAAAATGATCTACAGTAGTACCCTGTAGGATAGTGCAAAACAAACAATCGCAACAAACAAACAAATAGGATCTAACCGTTCAGAGGCCTCATTTATCAAGCTTGCTTACACACAAAACGGGGACGTAAAACTGCGTAACTTTCCACGCAAACTTTGGGATTTATAAAAGAAAACGTAGCGGGGAAATGTGTGTGAATGGGATGTGACTAAAAAGCAGCTGAGAACCTTTTGTTAGTCTCTGATTTATAAAGCATAGATTGTGTGCAGCTGTGCGTACTCCATGTTTTCTTGGTCACAAACCTACTTGGCGTAAGTAAATTTTTTTTGCTGAGCTTAAGTACGGTTTTAGTAAGGATTCTACACAATGTTTGATAAATGAGACCCCTGTTCTTTTTTCATCATGAAACACTTAGATGAATGAAAACAAGTTTACTTGTGGCATTGTGCTCACCAGAGGTGTCAAGTGTAAATTACAATATGCAAATCCTTGTTGAATGTCAGACACAAGGTTTGGTGAGCTTGTTTTTAAATTCATTTTATTGGCTTAAATGTCAGAAAACAGAAACATTTAGAGTTTCACAGCTCATCTGTGCACCAACCAGTTCTCATGAAATATATATGTGTAGTAAAATAGGTTGTGTTTTGTGTTGTTCTAAATTTAAAATGGGAAACGTGAGGTCTTCCAGTGGGATTCAGCCGTTCCTGTATGTTAATAGAGTTGACCTCTTTCTGATTATCATTAACACTCAGAAGTGACTGCACCTGAGCCAGTCACGATTTTCTTTGCGCTGAGATTTTATTCACAGCTACAAGCTATAAAAGGAAAGGCAAAGGAATTAATTTTTCCATTTTTCTCATTTGTAGGAAAAGCAACTTTGGAGCTCGGCGCAACCTGGATCCATGGTGCCAATGGGAACCCGGTGTACCACCTGGCAGAGGAGAACGGGCTGCTGGAGCACACCACAGATGGAGAGAGGAGCGTGGGACGCATCAGCCTGTACACCAAAAATGGCGTGGCTCACTACCAGACTAATGTCGGGAAAAGGATCCCTAAGGACCTGGTGGAAGAGTTCAGTGACCTGTACAATGAGGTGAGGAAGAATGTGAGCACACAGGAATGGAACGTGGTCAAGTGAGTTCACATTTTCATGCGCTGAAGCTGAATCTGTGAGCCAAAGTCATGGATGAGACGTACATCTTGGATCAAACTTGGCTCAAATTTATAAATAAAGACAAGTAAACAAACTATTTCAATATGAGAGAAAAAACCTAATTTATACGTCGTCGTCTGTGTCAGGACACACGCACACAATGCCATTATCCGTCCTTGTTAGCCTGCTGGAGAGCCCTCGCCAGGACGGACGGAGACACACTATTATGGACCAGATACATGACAGGGTACCACAGAACAGCACACCCCCCTCTGTTGACCTGGCGGGGAATTGCTTTGCAACACTCCCCAGGAGACAGAGAAGTTTTGGGCCATTCCCATCTGTACCGGGTCGGCCCGGGCCGGGTAGCGCCAGTCGGCCCCAGCCTGGCCCGGTTGATTCCACACATCCTTGCCTTAAGCCCATGTGGGCTGATTCTACCCACCAATCAGAGGCTTGCTCTAATGGAAGGTGTGAATTTGCTGTCAGCAGTGGGTGTGTTGGCCCTGGTCGGCCTGAAGCAGACCCCCTCGAGAAGAGGGCTGAGAATGAGCCTTGGTTGGCCCGGAACAATACCAGGCCACCCAGATATGTAAACAACCTACGCTACCCGGCCCGGGCCGACCCGGTACAGATGGGAATGGCCCATTTGAGGACAAATTGTCTCCGTTTGTGCATGTCTCTCCCTCGTGGAGCTGACGGAGAAGTATAAATTAGGCTTAAGACCTGGTGTTCCACAGTTCTCAACAAAACCTTTAAACATCTTAAACTAACTCTGCAACAAACGAGAACTGAACTTTCCCCTCACTCATGAAAGTCAGTTTCCTCTTTATGGCTGTTTTATGGTTTCTTTTGTTTAACTAGTTCATGTCTGAAAAAGCAATTACAGAGATAAGCTTCGGTACACATTGATGTCATTTTGATTTTGTTAATGGTTGTATGACTTCAGTTTTTCCCTGTATCCAAATTTATAAATATTCTAATGGTTCAAAAATCAAAATATCGCATGAACCACAAAACTAATTTAAATGAAACTCACAAGAGTGATCCTATCCTCTAAAACTCCTGACATTAACTCATTCGCTGCCAGCGTTTCTCACCGTTTTTACTGTTTTTTTAAGAGTCACAGAACGTTGCGCGCTAGCATGATGTCGATGCCAAAACAACCAAAACAAAGAGGAGACTCACCTCTTACATCAGGAACAAGCCGTGTGTTTCGAGCGTTATCCTTTCTTTCATAATCCGCTGTCGAATTGTGATCGGCAGATGCTTTTCCGGTTCGCGCTAGGGCTGGGCGATATGGCAAAAATAGAATATCACGATTTTTCCAATATTTTATCACGATTTTGATTTTATCATGATTTATCCATGAATAGCATAACTTCAATTGCGTATTAAAGAAGAGAAACATTGAATAAATAAACATTTATTCATATTAGGGATAATCAACACAGTGCTAACACACTTATATTTTAAACTCAAACCAGAGATGATAAAAGCCCTGAGAGAAACAATTACAAAAATCAGTTTTTCTCGTTTTTCAAGTAACTTAACATAAATTAAAATCATAAACATATTTAAAGTGCAAACATGTCAATTGCAAACGTATTGTGCAAACATTAACTTGTTCAAAATACTATGTAGCTCCCAGTTGCTCATGTAGTGGATAGTTAAGCTCGAATACGGCTCTGATGTGCGGCTGGACCAGAGATCGCTTGTAGTAGCAAAAAACTGCACATTCTGAATATTTTCTGCAACTCTCACTTTGCATTCAGCGTACACGCGTGGAATGGCGGTGTTCAAAAAACACTTGCGGCTGGAAAACTCGTAGCGCGGATCCAATGTTTTTATCATTTTCTTAAATCCCGCTCCTACTGTTCGCACGGGACACAAATCTTTAACCTAGTGGTACGTCACTGCATCGGTCACGCTGTTCCATCGTCTGCTGTCTCTGTCGTAAGGAGTGAGTTTTGTGAGTGTTTCTGTTAGCGTTTGCTGCCTGGAAGAAGCACTAGCCGCTGCCGCTGCAGGCTTTTTAGCTTTAGCTGCCAGCTGGCTCTCATTGTATTGTTTGGGATGCCTTCTTTTCAAGTGATTAAACAAGTTTGTGGTGTTGCCATCACTCGCCTTGACGCTCTCCTTGCAAATGACGTTTCGCTGCTCTTTGTCATCTGGTGAAAAACCGAACCAGTTCCATATAAGGGACGGAGGCGTTCCTCTTCGGAACGAAAACCTCGTTGTCGCTCTCAGCCGCGGCCGAAGCCATGTTTGTTCACACACAGGTGAAAACAAGCGGGGCGCTAATATATTACCGTGACTCACCCTGATTGGTTAAGGGTCAAACAAAAGCATGTCATTCGCCAGAGGTAAGTTCCATTTTCATTCAGAGGCAGAAATTCAACAGCAGAGCTGTGAATCGTGATAAAAAGGTCTCTCAAAAATGACAGACCGTCAGATGTGTGGATCGTAAAACGGTCTAAAATCGTCATATCGCCCAGCCCTAGTTCGCGCCTCACTTTTTTTTTACAGGAACGGCCCAAAACGATCTCCAAACACATGGATGTGTTGCTTCCTGATCATGTGATGTGTGACGTATGCGGATGAAGATCGGCTTCAGGGCTGAGATGTTTGTTCTCTCAGCGCGGGGGCTCGTTCCGATGCTCAAAAAGTAAAAAAATGCAAATGACGACTTTAGTCGTCTTTGGCAGTGAACGGTTGGATCTAAAATGACAACTTTAGTCGTCAATGGCAGTGAATGAGTTAAAGGTTGCACAAGTAACATTATAATGTGTTCGGGAGTGGGCCTGCTGCAGCGGCACTCTGCATTCATCCTCCAGGCTTAATACTTGTGCTGTTGAGGGAGTGGACGCTCCAAATGCCACCGGTAAGAAAAACAATCTATTTCGAGAGATTTCTGTTTCCCTTCTCTTCTGCTTATTTGTTTTATGCATAAAACCACAGCGTTTATCTATAAGATGTCTGAAAACTGTGAAGCTGACCTAAATAAGGTCACATTTCAGAATCTCGTTTTGTTAAAAATTCAAATCATTTTTTAATGATTTGACTTGGTGAACATTCAAATATTAGTCCATTGTTTTCAGATCTTTAGTAGCAAAGCTGGTTTTTACCGTTGCTAGAATAGATAAAAAAACAAAGGAATTGGAAAATCAACCAAGAATGAACGCAACAAAGATATTCAGATATTGTGCCTGCAGCCGTAAACCTGCGGTTCAGTGTTTTTCTTGGAAAAGAGTTCCGCCCTGACTAACTAGAAGATGAGGCAGCCTGGTGTCATGCTGTAAACTGTTTTCTCTTAAAAAATGTTGATGCATGCCTTTATTGTTGCTTTAAGGGTGTAATCAAGCTTAAATGTACTCAATCCAACCAATGTGCTGTCAAGGCACCAGCATGACCTGCTTTTTAATTTAGTCTCTGTCATTAGGTTGCAACACCACTTTTTGCCTCATTCCTTTAATGGACTTTGTATTGTTTTATGGAAACCCAAAATTGCACAATCCTGATGAGTTATATGCTAAACCAAACACAACTGGTTCCTTTCTGTTCCCCGTTTCACCATTCTCACCATCTTTCCTCTTTCTCCCGTTCCCCTCCTGGCCTCCGCTAGGTGTACGAGCTGACTCAGGAGTTCTTCCAGAACGGGAAGCCAGTTTGTGCTGAGAGCCAGAACAGTGTTGGAGTTTTTACGCGAGACTTGGTGCGTAAGAGGATTATGCTGGATCCAGATGATTCTGAAAGCACCAAGAAGCTCAAACTGTCTATGCTTCAGCAGTACCTCAAGGTGTGTGTATGCGTGTGTGTCCTTCACATTTGTGCCATTGCATTAACTCACTTCCTCCTGTTCATGTGTATGAAATCTGACTCAGTTCTCCGTAAGAGACAAAGGTGACTCTTAGATAACCGCTAAAAAATGCATCTAAAAGCAGATTCTCATTGACCTGAACTCAAAATCTAGATTTTTATTTTAGTGACGGTAACTTTATACTCACTGACTCCTGTCCAGGTAGAGACACTCAGAAAATAAAGCTTGGTGAGCAACAAAGTGAGTTGGCACACTCAGACGCATATTTTCCAAACTCCCCGTAGACTGATAATGTGTGTTCCAACAGGTTTGACCCACTTTAGGCCGCTTTGTTTAGGGCCTTGGCTGTAAAATACACCACAGAAACATTATCAGTCTGTAATCTTGTTTTCTTACACAAAGGATTCAATCATATTGCAAATGTTGTCTCAGCATTCATGCTGTTGTTTTCTCTTTTGCTCTAAAACAATTTGCATTTTTGCACCAAAACATTATTTTTTGTCCCGTTTTATCATTTACTACTACTACTGCTAGTACTACTACTACTACTACTAACAATAATGTATTTCATTTATAAGTGTCTTCAAGAAACACAAGGATACTTTACATATCCAAATAATAAAACAAGCAACAAAGTTAAATAAATGCAAAAAACACATAGAAACATTAAAAATAAAAACTAGACAGTAACATAAATGCATAAGTGGTCAGCATATTCTCATTTAGCTTATCTTATCTACGACTTTTGGTATTTTTAATGTTCTTATTTGTTTTATTCTTTAACTTTATTTAAAAAGAATTTCAAGAAAACATTGGGTTTACTTCAAACCCTGCACATCTGAGTCTTAAACTGATCACGACATCAGGCTTTTGATATCAGTTAACGCTTTATTTGAAAACAAATTAAAAAAGCATGATTTTATTTTATTTTTTACAACTTTCAGTACATGAAGAATAAAGTCTAATATTAGGCCACATGTCCTTTAGGACATTTTGAACTACTTCAGTTTCTTAAAGGGCTGGTCAAGCCTGCCTCAGAGTCCTTCTCCACCCACATATCAATTTTGAAAATTGTAACATTAGTAGGTGTTGCCTGGAGGACCGAGTGGGCGGAGCCACGGCAGTGACAAAGACGGATGGGTAACGAGACTAAGCTAGCTTTTTTCACTCTGAGCAGTCATTAGAAGTGGAGGATGTTTCTCGCCGTCCTTACCCAGACAGTCGAGAAGAACGGGACCAAGTCTATTTGGAGGTGGCAAGCGGACCTGAGCCTTATTGTTTTGAGCTTGTGAGTTGCCTGAAACTACCAGAACCGACCCAACAGAACCAGCTCTGAATGGTAAGTAGCCGTTAGCCATAGCATTAGATTAGCTGCAGGGTTTGGCTCCACGGCCTTAGAGAGCTGTTATCCAGCATGTTTTAGAGGTCTATCTTCGACAGTCATCCTCGACAGCTCTCTCTCGTTTCAGGCTCATATCAATAACATAACTCGGTCTGCATACTTTCACCTCCGATCCATAAATCGTCTTCGTCCTTCCCTTACGTCTAACGCTACAGCCATCCTAGTCAATAGCCTTGTTACCTCCCGCCTTGATTACTGTAATTCACTTCTGTGTGGTCTCCCTATCAAACTCACTCATAAACTCCAACTTGTTCGGAATTCAGCAGCACGTATTATTAGTAGACTGACACTTTCCACCACATCACCCCGGTCCTCCAGCAGCTTCATTGGCTTCCCATTAAACTAAGATCCATTTTCAAAATTCTACTCCATACTTTCAAAGCCATCCATTCAATATCCCCACCATACATTGCCAGCCTCATTACCATTGCTACACCCTGCCGTTCTCTCAGATCGTCCTCCTCCATCCATCTGGTAATTCCCTCATTCCACCTCAGCACCATGGGTAGTAGGGCTTTCAGCTGCTCTGCTCCTCATCTCTGGAACGCTCTCGCTCCTGACATCAGAAACACAGATAGCTTCAACCTCTTCAAAACCAAACTCAAAACCCATTTGTTCCGAACCGCTTATTGTTTGTGACTTAATCTATTTTATTCTGTTTACTTGTCCTTTACAGTGTTGGAAGTAACGCGGTACAGAAGTAATTAATTACTGTAATGCATTACTTTTTGCTGTAATGTGGTAATGTAAGGCATTACAGGGACAGAAAATGGTAATATTTACTCGGTACAATTGTCAGTAACGCGGTAATTACAATGCATTTTTAAACCCAGAATCAAGATGTGGGTTTCCTAAAAATTCAAATTGCGGGAAGCCTGAAAAAAGATCCAGTATCTACATATATTACGTCATTTATGGACTCAGCGTTGCGGGCATTCTATGAGCAGAGAGGACGCAGCGGTAACGGCTCAAATACTCCAGCTGCGTCCTGCGCGCGGCCGCTGTTATGTTCACAAAATCGCTCCACCAAAACAAAGTAATTTGTTTGCGATCATTTATATCAGCCCATATTCTCTGGTACTTCATGTACTTTTCAGCTGAGTTCATAAGCTGTGCCCCGGTGATTTCAACTCATTGCTGCTGGAGCGCAGTGCATATTAAGCTTCTTTTTTTTTTTGCGTTCGGTAGATCCCTTTGGCTGATTAGTTAGAAAGTAGAAAATCTAGGAAACGTTTTTTCTGGAAGACAGAGACAACATGCAGCATGCAGGAAGGCTAGAGAGAGAAAGGGCAGGAAGTTATTTAAGTAAAATCAAGAAAACAAAACAAAGTGCTTGAAAAGATAAAAAGTTGGTAGATTTATCCCCAATAGACATTTTTACCAGTGAAAAGCAATAATATATAAGCATTTAATATTTATACGTGTGATAGAATCAGATCACCCCAGAAGTCAGTCCCACATCCAGGGCCGTATAGAGGCATTTGAGGACCAAGGCAAATATAAGCTTGGAGCCCCCACCACCACCTCATTCCCTGCTCAGTTAATATAAGATGGCAGCATGCTGAGAGTACAGATTGTTGCTTTTATTTAATAAACAATCATTTTAAAGCACTGCTATTAAATCTGACTGTTTTTAACAGCAACCCTAGCTCACATACCACATCACCTTCCACATATATGTCTTGAGCTCACTGAGTGTCAGATTACCAGATTCATATTGAAGTTGTATTGGTGAAAGTAACTTAAAGTAATGCAAAAGTTGTGTAATACCTTACATTTTAAAATCAGTAATATTGTAATGTAATTAATTACTTTAAAATGAGGGTAACAAGTAATAAATAATGCATTACAGTTTTGAAGTAACTTGCCCAACACTGGTCCTTTAGTTGTTTTATCTGTATTTTTATTGTGTACTGTGTTCCTTCTCCTGTAAAGTGACCTTGGGTGACCTGAAAGGCGCTTTTAAATAAAATGTATTATTATTATTTATCTGCTTCAACACACCTGGTTTTAATCAGCAGCAAATAGCTGAGCTGCTGAACAGCTAATCCAACATGTTAAAGCAGGAAAAACCACTGAAACGTGTCGATAGCAGCTCTCTAGGACACGGCTACCTACCCTGGGCTAAATTTACTCTGCTACAGAGAAAGTTATTAAAATACCCCATGGGAAAATTCTGTAATGTGTTCATTTATGCTACACAATCACAAACCTCCACCTAAAATTGCCCTGATTTCATTATTTACTGATACCAGCTTTCTCTTGGTCGTAGGTGATCCTCTGATGGTGTCGTCAGGATCAGGAGCTCCCAGAAGAATGTGCCTTTGAATGATCCCTTCCTCCTCTAAACAGTTATTTGTTATATTAATTAAATAAATAAACCTCAATTGATATATTGCCTGTTTTTGTTCATGTCCATAAATATTTAAACACACTTGAGTTTAAAATGAGCTTTTGACAGTGAGGTGCTAGTTTAATTCATCACAATAGAGCTAGTTAAACGTGCATCAATGTGATAATTCAATTAATGCAATTTATAAATATCCAATAAAATGTAAAAACTGGAATTAAAATGAGACATTTTGGCAGCACACCAAACTTGTCAAACACAATATTTATTATAATAATTGTAGGCAGACAGAGCTGATGGTGGTTCCCAGTCTTCGAAGGATGGCCGGAGGCTTTCCAGGAACAGGAAATGCGGTGTTGTCTCTTCTCTCTCTATTCTGCCAGATGAGCTGATAGGTTACAGGTGTGTGAGGACACACTCATGCTGTCATAACCAGATGACATAAGTTATCAGGTGATCAGCCAGACTAATGAGGAGATGCAGAAAGAAAACAAATCCAAAACAGTGTACAATAATAATAACAATAATAATCTGTGGTGTTGTTCACCTTATGTGCTCTTATAGAAGAAGAAGAAAAAGAAGAAAATATCATTTCTATAGCGCCTCTCAAGATAAAAATCATGAGGCGCTTCACAAAAACAAAAAATGTAAACATATAAAAAGCATTTAGAAAATGTTTACAAATATATTTAAAATGAGCAAAAATAGACAATTGGGATTTAAAAGAAAAATGTTAAGAAAGCGAGAGAGTGAACAGGAAAGAGGGAAATCAGTGGATCCTGAGGAAGGTGGAATAGGTGGGGAGAGCAGAATAAAGAGAGAGAGGTGAAGAAGGTCATACAAAAGCCAGCTTGAACAAGTTGAGTCTGCAGCTGCTTTTTGAAGGAGACCACTGAGTCCACTGATCTCAGGCTCAGGGGGAGAGAGGTCCAGAGTCTGGGGGCCACAGCAGCAAATGATCTGTCACCTTTGACCTTTAGCCTGGTGCTGCACAACCAGTAGGCTTTGATCACTGGACCTCAGGGACCTGCTGGGGGTGTAGGGACTAAGAAGATCACCAATGTAAGATGGTGCTTGTCCATGTAAGGCCCTATAGACCAGAACCAGGATCTTGAAATGAACCCTGAAGTTGACTGGCAGCCAGTGAAGCTGGAGGAGAAGCGGGGTGATGTGGGTGTGTTTGGAGGACTTGGTCAGAAGCCGAGCACAGGCGTTCTGAACCACCTGTAGACGGTTCAGGGAGGTTCTGCTCAGACACGTGAAAAGAGAGTTACAGTAGTCTAAGCGTGAGGAGATGAAGGTGTGGAGAACTGTCTCAAGTTCAGAGCGGGACAGAATGGGACTCAGCTTAGCAACGTTCCTGAGATGGAAGAAGGAAGAGCCAACAAGAGAACTGACATGAGAATCCAGGGTGAGAGCTGGGTCAAAGGTCATGCCAAGATTCTTGACAGAAGGTTTGGTGTGGGAAGCAAGCTGACCAAGAGAGTCTCTGACTTTGGGAACCAGCTTGTCTGGGGCACAGATGAGGATCTCAGTCTTATCTTCATTCAGCTGAAGAAAGCTCCCACCATCCAGGTTATGATAGAGTCTAAGCAGGTGTGTAACAGCTGCAGCTTAGACATCTCATGGGGCTTAAAGGAGATGTACAGTTGGATGTCATCTGCATAAAGATGGTAGGAGATTCCTTTGAAGGAGCTCAGGATGTGCTGAGAGGAAGCAGATAGAGGAGGAAGAGCAGAAGCCCAAGCACAGAGCCTTGTGGGACACCATGGGTAAGGGAGGTCGTGGAGGACCTAAACTTGGAGACGGCCACAGAAAAGGAGCGCGCAGAGAGATAAGAGGAGAACCACTCCAGAGCAGATCCTGATAGGCCTACCCAGTCTCTCAGCCTCTCCAGTAGCAGGTGATGGTCAACAGTGTCAAAGGCTGCAGTCAGGTCCAGCAGGACCAGAACAGAACAGTCCCCTGCATCACTGAGTCAGAAGGTCATTAGAGACCCTAAGAAGAGCTGTTTCAGTAGAATGAGCTCTACGAAAACCTGACTGGAAGCTATCATAGATGTTATGTTCATCGAGATCAAGAATATTAACGCATGCCTGCCTCATGGTGTAGCGTCCATATTTAGCTGAGCGTCCTACAATAATGCAGGTCATTAGTTAATTTACTTTTGACAGCAAAAACAAAATATTTAATGTAGAAGTTATTTACCAGGTGAATCAGCTCACACGTCACCACCAGGTGTCACAGAGCCAGAATCAGTAGCCTCCTTCATGATGCCACGATGTAATCTAGCTCCAAGCTCACAGCAGCAACACACGTGTAGCACTAAGCTGTGAAACAAAAACATAGATGTTAAAACTCAAAGGTTGTAATGAATATTACACGATGATTAAAAACAACTCACCTTTACTACACCTGCAAGGCTTCGTGTCAGTCTGGACCATTTGTAGCTGCAACAATCAGTCTGACAGCAGATTTCTTGGGTTCATTTAGACTGAAAAAAAAATTAAATAACATCACAGTGTTGTGGGAGGTAGCTTCCAGAGGTGATGAGAAGCATGTGGAAAGCAGAGCAAGGATGGAGCCACAGGTTTTTCTGTTAGATCAGGAGGCTCTGAGGTAAAACGGAATGTTAGTGTGAGTCTGGGAAGATGCTCCTCTCCAGTGGTGACCAGCCAGGCTGAGATGTAAGGAAAAAAACAGAATACAGAGTACAATATTATTATTTATAATATTGTTTACCTAGAACAGTTCATACAGCTTGTCCTGTCATTCAGATGGAAGCTGCTCAGAAGCTCTCCACCACACCTGGGTCTGTTCAGGAGTGTAGAAGCTGCTCTGGGTGGAACTCCCGTCATGGTCCCAGTGTCAGACACACTGCTGCTGGGAGGCTATGTGAAATATAAAGAAACAGCAAATATATTTATAGTTGTTTTTAAGAGCAGCAACACACGTGTGTGTAACAATAAGCTAAAATAATTACATAATGTTAAAACTAGAAGGTAAAGAGGGACAGATGGTTAAAAATAACACCTGCAAGGCTTCTAGTCTGGACTGGGGCAGGCTGGTGGAGGACTACGTCAGTCTGACAGCAGATTTAGCCTGAAAATAATATCACATTGTTGTAGGAGTTTAGTACCTTAGATCATGTACAAAACAAACTGTCTAATATATGGGCTTTATAATATGGCTGGTGAATGATCGGACTGCTCTCAGAGCTAACTCAGGGTCCAGAATCAGACACGTTCTAATGAGAACCGGACTCAGCACCAGTTCAGAACCGGATCAGCTATTTAGCAGAAGGAGAAGCTGCTCGTGTCCCTCCTGCTCTGCATCAGCTCTGATATTAGTAACTGGCACAAAAACTTAACCCAAACCAGTCTGTGACATAACACACACAACACTCGCTTCGAGCCTGCTGCAGTGTGGAAGGATTGTCTAAATTACGTGAACTACGTCCACGTCTCTCTTACTTTACATTTATAAATATAGCTGGTGTGTAATTTTTGTTGGTTTTAAGTATTTGTTGGCCCTAGATCAATGTTGCTACTTCCTGCAGATGAATAATTGGACTCCCAAGTTCTTAACATTCGCCAATATGGTGTTTAGCCTAGATTTTAAAAAAGAAGTGTGTATTTGAATGTTACCAGCTGTTCCCAGTGTGATCATTTTAACCTACGGGCTTTTTACCCTTCCCTGGGGGGAGGTTACCTAGGGTGGTGGTGTTTTAGCTCTTTTTATCATTAAATTATTTATAGCACCATTCCAGTCTTGCCACATATAGCTGCAAAATTACAGGCAGGGAACAATCTTTAGAAGCTCTTAAATGTAATTATTTAGCTTACTCACTTCAAATTGGGCCCAAAATCTCCATTTTGAGGAAGCAGCAGTTGGCGGGATCTGGCTTACTGGAAGGGCTTGGACTAATTTGTGAAATGCTCTTCAAACCAGCACAACCCAGTTCAAACTCCCATCAAGTTGGTGAAAGAGTAACATGTAAAAAAACACTAAACTACAATCTAACAGCCAAGCTACTAGAAGTAAATAATTATAATACTAGAAGTTTTGCTGGGACCCTGACACAATGCTAATGCTAACAACAGCACAACTCACTTTCGGCTAATCCGAGCCTCGAGTGCTACAGGGCTTGGGACCGCTGTGCTTTTATAACCTACAGCCACAGAGCTGCTACGTAGTACTTTTCTGAAATACGTTGCATCGTTCTCGTTAGCCACTGGCTAAAACTGACTCAAAATAAACGTGTTCTATACTTTTGAGCTGAAGAGGGCGCTAGACTGACATTTTTAGACAGAATTTCGAGTTTTCAAAGAAAATGCATCAAAATGAAAAAATAATAACTACACATGTCTACAACACTATTAGACACTCATGTATACTAGTTATCAGCTAAAAAAAGTTGATTTTGATGTGACGTGCTCTTTAACCAGATATTAATAAGCTCATTCAGCACAGATAAAGTAATTTCATATTTTACTCTGGGTTGAACATGTTGTTCATTTGCGGTTAGGTTTACTGGGAACACGAGTTTAACTTGCGACTGACTTGCACTGATGTATCTGTTTAAGGTGGAGAGTTGTGAGAGCAGCTCCCCCAGCATGGACGAGGTGTCCTTGAGTGAGTTTGGGGAGTGGACGGAGATTCCTGGTGCACATTATGTCATTCCTGAAGGTTTTATGAAGATTGTGGACCTCCTGGCCCAGGACATCCCATCCCACACCATCTGCCTTTGCAAACCAGTGCGCCACATCCACTGGAACTACTCAACCCAACATCAGGAGGTTATTTCTAAGAGCAGCAACACCAAGCGGGACGACAACCACAACGATAGCAACCATGATCGCCGACCTCTCAATAACCCTCTGATCCTGGGTCGCCCCATCTGCGTGGAGTGCGAGGATGAGGAGTGGATCATGGCCGACCACGTGATCATTACCACATCTCTTGGCGTGCTGAAGCAACACCACGCGGCCATGTTCTCCCCGTCTCTTCCTGAAGACAAGGTGCTCGCCATCGAGAAGCTGGGCATCAGCACCACCAACAAGATATTCCTAGAGTTTGAGGAGCCCTTCTGGAGTCCAGAGTGCAACAGCATCCAGTTTGTGTGGGAGGACGAGGCCCAGCTGGAGCAGCTGGCCTACCCCGAAGAGCTGTGGTACAAGAAAATCTGTAGCTTCGATGTCCTCTACCCACCTGAGCGCTATGGCCACATGCTGAGCGGCTGGATCTGCGGCCAGGAGGCGCTCTACATGGAGCGCTGCGACGACGAAACAGTGGCTGAAACCTGCACCAAGCTGCTGAGGCGCTTTACAGGTCAGCATGTGCACACAGAGCTGGGTGCCAAACCAGCACCAGAGGCAAAAGCCCAATGTCACTTACTGAAATAATTCTAACGCATGATCTGTAACCTTGGAATGCCGACTGAGCCTTCTCAACTCTGTGACTCACATTGTTGCCACTGAATGGTAGAGGCGTCAACACCAGCTGTGACATAAGCAGCCTTCTCTGAAAACACAAAAAAGATAATAAGAGCTGAATGACTCAGGTGTGTCGTAGAGCAGCACTGATCAAAGGTGTTGGTCATGTGACAGAGGACAAAGACCCTCCCTTCTTTTCCCAGGGTCAGTGTAATATTTATTGTCCTGGTTAATTATTGTAGCCGAGGGACTGGATTAACTAACTGCTCCAAGGTGGTCACAACATGAAATGTAATGCGGTCTGTGGGCTGGCTCACTGCTTGGTAGCAGATCTGGAAGGAAGTGGAGATGAGTCTGGCAGCTTCCTCAGAACTGGGTCACAGTTTGGTCACAGAGACAGTCAGCCCGTGTGCGTGCAGAACGTAAACCACTCCGAGGAACCCGCTCATTTAGGCCGGTGTAGTTAAACCTCCTCAGCTGTTGTGCTAATTACGTAACTCAGAATTTCCCTGCCTGCTGTGGGTCACCAGCAACAGGCGCCGCCTCTCGCAGACAGCACTCTGAAGGGTTTTAGCTCTGTGGTGTTTTTAATCAGTGAGCCTGTCCAACATTTTTGTTCAGATAAAAATATTGGCTTGGTGTAAAATCCTCTCTGATCAACTGGTTTTATAGCTTTTATTCAAGGGGCAGTAGAATGTAAAAGCCGCATTCATCTTGTTGTTGAATAAAGGCAGCGTGGGCGGTCGTGTAGCATGGCAGACGATAAGAGTTTGACCTGCTTTCTGTGTAAATTAGGAATCTTGAAAGGGCGAGGGAGAGACGGTTGGTTCTAGAAAAGCTTCTAATAACACATAGTAAGAAACCCGCACCTGCTTACATCTACATGTTCCAACCTTCTGCAACGTTGCGATGTGTAAACGCTGGTCACAGTAATGCTAACTGCAGATCAACGCTAGGCCTAAGTACTGCTAACGCTAACCAGAGCTGCTGCTGCTAATGACAAGAAAACAACCACTCACCACTTTTGGTTCAGGATGTGCTGGTAAGATCCAGACTATAAACTGATGTCAGATAGCTCCATACAGTAGCTCCTGGTCCAGACGTGATTCGCCTTTCGCGGCCTCACTGTTTGGCAGATTTTTGTGTGCAATTTTGCATACGCAATGGTGATCTGCATCCACATTTACAAAGGTTTGAACTTTGAGAGAAAAGTGTGAAAATCTTAATGTCTTTCTGAGAAAAGCGTATAAAACGTTGTGGCGGTGCGCTGGGACGAACACGTCTGCGGAGGAGAGAAGAGCGGCTGTGTCAGCAGGAGAGCGCCGTGTGCGGCCGGAGCGCAATCAGTGCTCCTGCGTCTTTATAATCAGGAGGAGACGCGAGTCTCTACAACATGACGACAAGAGACTTGTTGCGAGACTGAAATGCTGGAGTGAGTGTGCAAATAAAACAGTTTTCCCATGCATGCATGCTGGAAAGAAAAATGTTGAGAATTGGACATTCTGGTGTCTTCATGTGTGTGTGATCCCTATAGTAGCTGCGTACGTTACAAACATCTATAATAATTGGAAAAGATGAAGCTACGTTGTGGATTTCTCCAATTGCGGGTTACTTTAGAATAAGTCCCGCAATAAACGAGGGATGAACTGTATTTCTCCTTTTCTTCGTTCGTCTGCGAAGCCTCTACAACCAGCCTGACACTCGTTCATTCATATAAGTTGAGACATCTAGGTGGCCTGTCTCTCCTGAGGTCAGTGGTCCCAACTCAATCAAAACATGATTTGTGTACACAAGTACTTCCGAGTTCTTTTGTTTGCAGCTCTGTGAGGAATTCTTGGTAGTGATTCATCTTTCATCCACTATCTCCCGCGCTTAACGGGCTCAGGTTGTTCTATTACCACAGCAGATACAAAAGCAGAGTGAGTCACGTCTTATCCTCACTTGTTTCCTTCATCTGTTTTTTTGTCTTGGATATTTTAGAAGCGAACATCAAAAGCCTTAAACTGTGTGGGCATTTTTAAAGTTTCATTTTGTCGTCCTTTTATTTTAAAATCACCGTATCAGTTACTGAGCCAACAGCATACATACAATAAGTCACATTTTCCTTTTGCAGTATAAAACATTAAAGGAAGAGCTGAAAAGCCATTAAAAGTTTATCTGTTTCTAGAATGAGAACTATATTATCTGCTAATAAGCAGCACTGTTTTGGAGGTTTGGCAAGTGCAGCATAATTTAAGGTTAAAATGGCAATAGTTCAAATAATATAGTACATTTTTCATTGAATTTTAAATTTTTTTTAAAGGGACAGATGCAAAGCTCACCGTTTGCATTATTTTGTGCTACCATGTGGGTCTCTACTGCCCCTATAAAAACTCCAAACGTGAAAAAAAACTCATCTGTTTTTTTTTTTTGGTCATATTTAGTTTTAGGAACTTTACACCTACAACATGCTGTTTCAAATGTGAGAATTAGAATAGAACCACCTCTCACGTACAAGAGAGCACTGCAGCAGCAGCAGCTCTGCTCTGAGCCCCTCCCAGATATGAGCTTCTCAGCTTATAGCAGCCTGAGTGGGGAAGGGGTGGGCGTGGCCAGCTCCAGCTTTTTTTCTTAAAGTGACAGAGACCTGAGATGGCTCATTCTAGAAGGTACTGAAACTGTCAAGAATGAAACGGTGTGATGGATTTTATGCGAAGAACTTTTTGAACATGTTTTGTATCGACCATAAAACTATTGTACTCATAATATGTCCTTTAGGTTTCATTCTGTTTGATCACATGAAGAGGGTTGCAGTTTTTTAATTAGACCTCTTGTCTAGAAACTATCTGTTTCATAACCATTTAAATTTGTATTTTTTAACCAGTATCCATGTTAACGCTCCCCCTTTCCTTATGTCTGCCTACAGGGAACCCCGACATTCCAAAGCCCAGACGGATCCTGCGCTCGTCTTGGGGCAACAACCCGTACATCCGAGGCTCCTACTCCTTCACCAGAGTCGGGTCCAGTGGTATGGACTGTGAAAGGCTGGCCATGCCGCTGCCTTATGCCAACAGCACTAAGGCTCCAGTAAGACAGCAACATACTCTCTTTAATTTAGTCCAACTTTTATTTTAGAAAATCCCTCCTGCAGATATGATTAAGATGCACAGGGATGTAACTACTGTAGCTCCACATGTAACTACTGTAGCTCCACATGTAACTACTGTAGCTCCACATGCAACTACTGTAGCTCCACATGGAACTACTGTAACTCCACATGTAACTACTGTAGCTCCACATGGAACTACTGTAGCTCCACATGGAACTACTGTAGCTCCACATGTAACTACTGTAGCTCCACATGGAACTACTGTAGCTCCACATGTAACTACTGTAGCTCCACATGTAACTACTGTAGCTCCACATGGAACTACTGTAGCTCCACATGGAACTACTGTAGCTCCACATGGAACTACTGTTACTCCACATGGAACTACTGTAGCTCCACATGGAACTACTGTAGCTCCACATGGAACTACTGTAGCTCCACATGGAACTACTGTAGCTCCACATGGAACTACTGTAACTCCACATGGAACTACTGTAGCTCCACATGGAACTACTGTAGCTCCACATGGAACTACTGTAGCTCCACATGTAACTACTGTAGCTCCACATGGAACTACTGTAGCTCCACATGTAACTACTGTAGCTCCACATGTAACTACTGTAGCTCCACATGGAACTACTGTAGCTCCACATGGAACTACTGTTACTCCACATGGAACTACTGTTACTCCACATGTAACTACTGTAACTCCACATGTAACTACTGTAACTCCACATGTAACTACTGTAACTCCACATGTAACTACTGTAGCTCCACATGTAACTACTGTAACTCCACATGGAACTACTGTAGCTCCACATGTAACTACTGTAACTCCACATGTAACTACTGTAGCTCCACATGTAACTACTGTAACTCCACATGTAACTACTGTAACTCCACATGGAACTACTGTAACTCCACATGTAACTACTGTAGCTCCACATGTAACTACTGTAGCTCCACATGGAACTACTGTAACTCCACATGTAACTACTGTAGCTCCACATGGAACTACTGTAGCTCCACATGTAACTACTGTAACTCCACATGTAACTACTGTAACTCCACATGTAACTACTGTAGCTCCACATGTAACTACTGTAACTCCACATGTAACTACTGTAGCTCCACATGCAACTACTGTAACTCCACATGCAACTACTGTAACTCCACATGTAACTACTGTAGCTCCACATGCAACTACTGTAACTCCACATGCAACTACTGTAACTCCACATGTAACTACTGTAGCTCCACATGCAACTACTGTAACTCCACATGCAACTACTGTAACTCCACATGTAACTACTGTAGCTCCACATGTAACTACTGTAGCTCCATATGTAACTACTGTAACTCCACATGTAACTACTGTAGCTCCACATGTAACTACTGTAGCTCCACATGTAACTACTGTAACTCCACATGTAACTACTGTAGCTCCACAGCCGTACTTACATGCAGACAGCTAGCATTACCTCTGTTGTGTCACATTCAGCTGATGTCAGAAGGTTTATGGAAAGTGCCAGGAGTCCAGCCTTAAGAAACCTGATGATTCTGGGTGAGGAGGAAAAGGAGCCAGAAGTGGGTCTGATAGGGGGTGGAGGTACGCTCTGCATACTTGACACCGCCGAAGGAACATTATGACCTGACAGTCCTTCAGTTCTGCCAAGCTGAAATCAATCTTAGGCCCCCAGGACACTTTCCACAGCCCCTCTATGTGAAACACTAACAAGGAAGCAGAAATAGAAAAGGTTACTGCGGGAGATGCCAAAAATACGCCAAGGAGATATTGATGGATCTTGTTCTCAGTCTTGTTTTCTTCTCTTTTCCTTTGTTGCTCATCCTCCCTTTTTGTATCCAGCCGCTGCAGGTCCTGTTTGCTGGAGAGGCCACCCACAGAAAGTACTATTCCACTACACACGGTGCTTTGCTCTCAGGGCAGAGAGAGGCCACTCGCCTGATGGAGATGTACCAGGACTTGCACAAAGCAGCAACCACAAAGCCTAACATAAACTGAACCTCTTGACTAGTGAGAAAAGAAAAGAAAACATTGACTTAAAGCTTTCTATCTTTCTGATTAAGGTGTACTTAAAAGAATAGCTTGGGCATTATCACACTGATGACTGATGAATATCGTTTTTATCAAACTGTAGATTTAATTCATGTTTTGTTGGAAATGTTCCTGTTGAAAAGTTGCCAATGGTGCTGGTATTTCATGTTTTTGACTTTCTGTCACCATGTTTGTTTGTTTTTTAATCCCTAAGTTAAAAATTTTTAACCACATGTGTAATTTACCTTGTTTTTGTAAGTGCCTTCTGCATGTACTGTCATGTTACTTAAAAAGATGGACATACTAAAACGACAATTGTGAAACTTTTAACAGAATTAAAAAATTCTATGATCAGTCAACCGACTTAGTTCATTTTGATCATTTTGTAAACATTAGTGGTGGAGGAAACAACTTTCCTTTGATTATTTTATCGCTAAGAGGATCAGTTCACAATTTTAATCACAGTTTCAAATATCCCAGATAGCAAGCTTACATTGAAACAATGTCGAACCCACACTGCATTGTCAGCGTTAAAACACTGGATCAACTTCAGTTTGCACCAATGCTTTTACAATTGTATTTCAACTAACCTAAATATTAAAACATCTACATTTCAACACAACTACAGATCAATGCATTTTCACTTAAATTTCAATTTGACAAAATACAATATCATGCTGTTTCTGCCTGGATTCATCGGTTTTGCAGCATTCATTCAACATCTAGTTTGCATCAAGATTTCGATGTCAACCGTTCTGATGATGATTCAGATCAGTAGTGTTTCAATAAGCTTGCTGTCTGGGATTAGAGAAGAAAAAATGTCACACTAGGAAAAACCATAAAAGGAATAAAATCTGCAGATAGCAGAAAACTCGTTTAACTTTATTTAAAAACAAATACTACAGTTTGAAACCATTCAGCTGTTTCTTTCAGAAGCTTTCGAAACCACATGACTGAAGGAGTTTTTGTAAGCTGAGACATTTGCCTTCTGTTGGCAGTGTTTCCTCACTTCCCCTCCTTCTCCAGTCAGACAGTGACAGTAGGAGGAAAACCCCAAACTGCTGGCAGGTCTCCTGCTTTATCAGCTCCATCGGGGGAACTCGTGAAGCTGCAGAGAACTTTAACAGAACCTTTTCTACTGTCCAAATTACGTTTTTCTGTTTAGTTTTGTCTCTTTTGAGAAGTACCAATTTGCAGCTGAGAAGCACAACTCCTAGTTTTGTTATTTCCGGTTTGATGTGCAAACTTCCTGAATGTGGTTTTCAAAGAAAATAACAGCCTTGGTGTCACCTTCCTCCTCAGAGAATTTCACTCTGGCATCTCTGAACTTTCTGGTGAAATGAAACTTGTTCACACAGATGCCTTTTTTTGAAACAGGACAAAAAAAAGGAGTAAATGTTAACGTGAATTCATTATTTTTACAAAGACAAGTTCGAATAATCTGAAGAAACATTGTTTTTGAGGGATTTTAGTTTGTTAAAGCAGGTTTTATCTATTTACAGCCAGTAGAGGGCTGACTGCTCCCTGAGCAATGAAATAAATAAATAAATATGAAGGCGGAAAGAGCTATTGAGCTGTAATGTCCTAATGTGTCTTTGTGTTTTCATCTGATTTGATCACAATTGATCGAATGAGTTTATTCTGAGTTTTTTTTACTGCTTTGTTTTATTACAGCAGCTTTTCTATAATGTTAGTGTTTATAAAGGATCACAAGAACCTGAGTGCATTTAAAGTACCACCAAATAGTTTTTTAAAACTTTAATCTAGAGCTTTACCATTGATGTAATTGATTGTTGAGTTAAAAACTTGACTAGTTTCATATTTGACGCCACTCTGCAGCCCTCTGCTGACCAAAAACCAAACTTGATAGTTCCTATAGGGGGAGCACCTGCTTCACGACTGTCAGCTGTTAAACTAGCAGTTAGATGTGTATTTTCTCTGGCGATAGGGGGCAGTACTTACCTAAATCATTGCACGCAAGCGGTATTTTTGTGTTCGACTAAGATCTTACCAACGGATGGCCATTTGGGTCAAAAACCTCCTGGGAGTGCAACTTCCAGCAAAATGTCAAGCACATCAGACTCCCTTTCATGTTGGGGGAAGGTGAATCAACAGAGTCCGAATAAGTGTAAAAAAGGGTTTATTACTATAACGGGAACTAAAAGTGCAGCAGGAATAGTCCAGCTGGAGGGGGGTGGGGTGGGGGGTGGTCCTAGACACAGGAGAGTTAGAGGAGGGTGGCGACCAGGTCGAAAGAGGTAACAAATTGCAACTTACAGTTCGAAAACCAGGGGAGCTTGGGAGGGGAGGAGGTTCGATCAGGCGGGAGTCTGTGATGAATGGGAGACGGTGCAACACACTTGCCAGGACACAGGAGATAGAGATTCCAGGAGGGGTCTGAGGGAGCTGAGCTCGGAGATGAGAGCAGGATCAAGTAAGGGGGGTGGACGGTAGCGAGAGGGCGACCAGGGACAGGCTGGGAGACAGTGGGCTTGGTGCAGATGGCTGCGCGGCAGGGTGGAAGGTGGTGGCTGGAATCTGGAGGAGATGCAAATCTTAAAAATCAGGCAAGCTCGTAAAGTACACAGGAACTAGAAAAATAAAATCGCTTGAAGCAAGGCTCAGCAGCGTTTAGCAACTGCTTTATCAAAAAATGGCTCGGACTTATAGATACCCAAAGTTGAGCTAATCATCCAGCAAATGAAGACGTCTCCCAGCAGCTTACATGTCCCTGGCCAACTGATGAGCAGATGGACTGCAGCTGGTCCCACTCCTTGACACGCCCACCTGCAGGAGAAGCTCAGAGGTGTTTTAGCTTGTGAGAGGAGGACTCACCCCCAGACCGTGACACTCCCTTTCATTACAGGCAACGAGTGAAGAGGTAAATGTGTAAAACAACATTTATGAATGGTGAAAGTTTTGTAATCGTTACAAATCAGTAAATGCATTTTGTCCTCACGGGCTCCCATAGAAGGAAACACGGCGTCTAGTATGGTGTCACCCAGAGACTTACAACAGCTCCCATGTCTTTTACACCCGGGTTTTATAGATATACGATGTTATGCAGCCGCCAATATTTTTCAACAACTGGGCATCGTTTCATTAATTTTCAGCAACATTTTGATGATAACGGTAAAAACTACACATTGTCCCTTTAAAACAAAACCCCTGAGAGACCCCATTACCTCACCTCTAAAGCAAACAGCGACAACAATTTAAAGCATGATTTATTGATGACATCAAATGAATGAAAATCCATCGAATACAGTCATCAAAGAAGGCTGATTGCTCGTTTTGGGAAAGCACTTTTCATCCCAAAGGATCTGATTTTGTCACAGAAAGAAATTCAGATGAAGTTAATGTCCATGGCAGTCAAAAATAATAACTTGGAAATAAAATTACGCACTTAATTGCCCTGTTAAGTGTTGAGGTAATGAGTAACACGCTCTTTAGATAAATGGGCAGATTACAATCATTCAGACATAAAACACACGTCTTTTCAGCTCTTGCTCGGTTTTTCTATTGCACATAATGAAATGTATCAGAAGTCACTTGAATTAAAAACATGTAATTATGAAGAAGAACCTTTAATATAAGATTTTAAATGAGTTGAGTGGACGTTTGAATAGTTATTCCACCTCCAGTCTGCTGATTCAGAGCAAAAACAAGTCATTTCACACAACAAAACAGGTGAAAATCTACGCAAAATGAACAACAAAACCAAAACATGAGCTCCTATCCTAAAAAGCACTTGAATGTAGTTGACCAGCTTTCCTCCTTAACTTTCTGCCCAAAACAGAACTATGGCACTGAATGAACGACGTTGCAAGGATCAGGACAAACTGCACGTCTGTTTGCTGATACAGAAATATGCAGGAATCATCTCCAGAGTCTTTATTTCCTGGGGGATCCAACATGGAAGGTCCACACCAAGCAGCAGGCATCCCAGGATCATCTGCCTACACCGAAGACCGCAGGGTCCAGAAAAATGTTTGAGAAACAAAAAAGTGCATCATATTTTTTCTTTTCAAATACAGAGAAACATTAAAAACAACACCTTATAATAAACATCTGAATGACCTTTTTTTCTCTATAGTGCAACAACAGACAGGATCAAATGAAGATTACTAACCTGCAGGCAATCAAAGCTCTTTATAAACATTTAATCATTTTCTCGCCACAGTAGCAGAACAGCTAAAGAAGGCAACTCAATGATTGATGCATGAACACAAACATGCCAACGTTTTACACAGCGCTCATTTTTTTATAGAAATAAATAACTGAATTATCATCTGTATACTCTTCTTAAATAATCTCCGTCTATATGAATCTGATGCACATTTAATATAAAGTATCTAGTACACAACTTCAATGTCAACACTACTGTTATACATAATAAACTTTAATATGTTTATCTTTCATTCAGAGAGAAAAAGTCCTTACAGAGAGAAGATCTGTAAACGTCAGACTTATGACCTTAATATATCATATCAACATCAAACGTTGGTCTGTTTTTCTTTTGGTTTTCTACAAATATTATGTACAGAGTAGCTGATAACGAACGCAGGATTGTCTGAAACTCAAAATCAGTAAGTGTTTTGTGTATGTCTCAACAGTGTGTGTGTGTGTGTGTGTGTGTGTGTGTGTGTGTGTGTGTGTGTGTGTGTGTGTGTGTGTGTGTGTGTGTGTGTGTGTGTGTCTGTTAACCTCCTTCACCTTAAACTCAATTCCTTCAGCGGGTCAAGGAAGAACCTGGAGAAATGGAGGTTCACAACTCTCATCTTATAAAGGAAACATTCATTTTTTTTCAGTTATGCTCCTCTCTTGTACCTCATCCGATGTAATAAAATCACAAAAAAATACAAAAAATAAATCATAAGGGGGTTGCTTTGAGATAAAGTGTGCAGATTATAGATAGATGAAACTACTTTGTATTTCTTGTGTTGGGGTTGATGTGTGGAATAAATTAGACCAGGAGCAAAAAGATTGTTCAACAATGGTAAAGTTTAAGGGTAGGTTTAAATCAAATGTGATTGAATATTATGAATCAAGTCAATGAAAAAATGCATAAAATATTAAAGGTCATTATTTTTTAGAAAGCAAGAATGGGGATTTGAATATATTCCCATACATTTCAGATATGATGTAAAAATTATGGAATTGGTATGCCATTCTAAAAGTTTGTTTAAGTTCAAAGGGTTTGGGGGGTTGGGCTTATAAGCTTATGCCGGCACCCATTCTTAGAATTGTGTAAGTTGTGTGTTTGCTTGTAAACCTGCAAATGTTTTTTGTTGTACTATTTTATCGTACTATTGATTTTAATTTCTCATTTAATTTCTCATTAAACTTCTCAACAAAAAAAAACTTCTCACTTTATTGATCCCAGACTGGGAAATTGCAGTCAATGTCGAATTAACTTAACCAAGTTATGTCAACGGGCACCACTAAATCTAATTGCTTAAGTAATATAAATTTACTTTTACCATAACAATGTATAAATGTAATGTATATTACCATTTACATGTACATTTCTTGTTTAATTGGTATTTCAATAAATTTGCAGCTGTCTCTAGTATGAATTATTGCCTTGTGAGTCATTCTCCTAGAAAAAATAGCTCTGGTGCTCCTGTTTCAGGAGCTAGAAGTTAGCCGGAAGAACGGTGAGCAGAAGACGGCAGGTTTTGGAGTCTTACTTCCTGATATTCGGGCATCTCGCCTCTGATTGGCTAACAGCGATACACCTCTACCACTGACTCCTTTTGCTTTGCAACTTTTATGTTTTTTTCTGCATACATAACACAAGCCTGAAGGAGTTCCGCCATGTTGTGGAGGTGCTGATGCTAACAGTTAGCTTCTACTAACACGAGACGTGCTCTGCTGTTTCCTGGATGCTTCATCAGCAACAGCCTTTCCCGTTGCCAGTCAAGATGGATGAGTCGTTGAATGTTAATTTGCAGTGTGACAGACCTGAGTGGCTTTTTCTGGTCTGAGCGTTCTCCATCTATAAGCAACCAGGCTTAGTGGAACCAGGTGACATAACTTTATTAAGTTATTTCAACATTTCATTTTTTAGAGTGTGGGGAAGCTTGCTCTAAAGAGAAGGAAACCAAATTGAGCCAGACCCTATATTAAAGTAGCTTTCTGGAGTTTTCCGCTTTCAAAAATTATCTATGATTTTTCAGACATCCGTAAAAGTGATGACGTTATATTTAATATAAGTGATACGTCTTTTTTTTTGTTTTTTTCCTGAGCACGCCCCCTGCCCTGCAGAGCTCTGTGCAATAGAAAACTGAGCGCCAACCAGAACTGACCAGTAGCGGTAGTGCTTAATGCAGAGTTGATGAACTTTTCATGCACAGGTAAGTCTCTAAAATATAAATATATGAAAACACAACATGAAATGAGAATAATACTCGTGTTTTAGCTGTTTGTTGGCTACAGAAGTACATTTATAAACAAAGAAATGTGAAGTCGCCATCTTGAAAAAAAAAAACGAATCCAGAGATGATTTGTGTGATATGCTTGTCAGATGGTGCCATCGGATAAGAGAAATACTCCGGAAAGATACTTTAAGATTTCACATAATGGGATTTTCAAGTGTTGACTAACCTTACAATAAATCCATCATTTCTCCTCATAAGATGGTCTCATTTTAAAATTCTTGAGACAAATGATTTAAATTCCTTTAAGGAATACTCCATATTCCATATGTTATTAATTTATGTCATTAAGTATAGCTCATATATTATCTATAAACCTTTTACCAAGCTATGCGCTTTATTTTTATTGCACTTTCATAAATAGGGGAGACTACTTTAATGCGCAGGAACGACAGGAGTCAGAGAGTTTGGGTCCCTTATCTCTATGATAAAAATAAAGATTTTGATCTGGGATCTCTGTGTTTTTCAGGCCGCAGATGCCTGGTAAACACGCACCTGTAACGCACAATGTTCCTGCTCTGTGTTTCATCTGTCGGCGCTGAGAAACAGTTTCTCAACAGATTCTAACCCAGACACAAGTAAACGTCCTCCAAAGCTACAGGACGAGCTGAGCAGCTCTGCACGACTCACAAGTCCTTTAAGTGTCACATTAGCGGGCATATTGCGGATTTTAGTAACACACCGGGGCCAAATCTACTTTCCTCTAATGTGAAGGGAAGGCTGCGGACTTGTAAAGCGAGCCAATGTCACATCAGCAGAAAAAAACCAAAATACATCAGCTGATGAGTATAAATCAAGAGCGTAGCCCTGTTAATAGGAATGGCACTGTTCCATATGGAAACAAACACTACAACATCTGTATGCACCTGGAGACGTTGTTTTATATGAAGCGCGCCCTTTTTGTTCAGTTGGAGCTGCTAAAAGGATCCTGACTTAACCTGCTCTTCCTGGTTAAATGGCACATCGGAGGAAACGCTTTCATTCTCACGTTCCATACAAACAGCACCAGTGACGTCAGATACTGTCCTCTGAAAACAAATGAGATGCCATAAAGATCAAAAACACTGGTTCCAGACGTTTGCGGGAGAAAGCGGAGGACGGTATCGGAGGTGAGACGTGCCGCTGCCGCGTGACACCCAGAAGACGAGGCCCGTGTGTTTCAGCATGACGTTGTCACTCGCGCCTCAGTGCAGCAGATTTCACTTCTGCGTGGAAGCAGTAATGGTTCTTAAATCGTTTTTTAGTCCGGTCTCAGGGTACAGCAGTGCAGGACAGGCTGGGTTATTTGTTACCCTTGAGAAACAAATGTTTTCTGTGCATCTGTAGAAAGTTATTACACGTTCCCGTCAGTGAGCCATTGGTCTCAGTCATCATGGACAAAAAATAATAACTCAGCTCAGTCAACAGGCTCAAAATGTGTCTCAAGAAATGGATCCGTCTCTGACTAAACCCACTTTTGAGTTTGAAAAAACAAAATGAATCGAACAGACGTCCTTTTTACTTTTTCATCTGGTTTCCTTTTTTAAAAAAGTGCCACTGTCGGTCCGATGGTCCCAACATTTGTTTTTCTAATTATTTTATGACCTTGTCTTATTTTAGATGCGACAGACGCCCCTGGAGCCGACTCAAACCAGCCGTGTCCTTCTGACCGACTCCAGCTACGACGGCACCTCCATGGAGAGGCTGCACAAACGATGTTAGCAGAGGCTGTCTGCTTTCACATGCAGGATTTTAGAGAAGCCAGGCCTCTTCTTTAGAGCCTAGGAAACAGAAGGACACATAACGTCATCCACATAAAAGCAGCCAAATTTCCAGAGGCAAAATCTTATCTGATTCATGCAACAGCTGAAGCATGACTGCATGTTTTCAAGGTTTACCTCATGAGAACTTGCCTAAAAACATGCTGAGCAGCAACAAACTTCAGTGAGTCAAGATAAAAAAAAGTGATTTTTATACCTTTTTTTGACAGTCATGGCTGTGAATCACTCTTAAGCTGTTCCCTTAGGGAGCCTAAATACTGTAAGACTCCTCCCCTTCCGGTCAGCTCACGGGTCCCGGAACAACGGAAAGTTAAGTGAGCTCTCAGAGTTATTTTCTAATCCACTTTGCCTTACACCCTGAATCACACATGCTGCTCTTCAATTTTTTTTGTTCTTTTCTTTTCAAATTTATTTAATTTTCTCATTTGTATGATATTTCTAGATCTTTTTAAAGTGTTTTTGTGATTTTTATCATGAGCGGCAGTGTATAAAAGATTGTTTCTTCTTAAATGAAAAGAAATTGTGGGTTTGGACTATGTCCGTCACGTACTTTGAGATTTGTTAGCTTATAAAATTTCGTAAGTAATAGATCAAATCAGATTTTGCAGAATCGGACTTACTTACCACATGGCCAGATTTTTTGCTTTGGTTTTTACGATGTCTAACGCTCCTTCGTGCATCCTACAAGAAAGATTCAAAGCTCGCTAAACTCACAGCCATTTTTTTCTCCATGTCTGTTTCTATGACATCAATCTGGTGAAACGTATTTGTGGTCCTCCACGTCTTTTCACACAGAAGCTAAAATAACTTTCAAAAATAACCCCTTTCTAGGCATCAGAATGTGTCTTTAAAATTCACAGACATCACGTGTGAAGTCCAAGGCACACATCAAACGGGATTAGGATATGGCTTTTATTCCCTCATTTGCATTCGTTTTTTTCTGGTAATGCTTCCTTTTACAGTCCCCTAATTACTAAGTACTTACATGGTAATTACATAGTAAGTTAAAGTGTATTATCGTTTCTGAGTTCTTAAACAGTTCTTACCATGTAACTCAGATTCAATTCTAGTTTTTATTTTATTCATCATTCCCATCATTACATCATTTACACAATAATTACACCTTATTATAATTACACACTTTAATAACGCAATAATAGACTTTAACTTACTGTGTAATTACCATGTAAGTACTTAGTAATTAGGGGACTGTAAAAGGAAGCGTTACCTTTTTTCTTATTTCCAGGAAACCATGGTCTGGAAGTAGATGGGCGTGACTTGGGCTGCTTATATTTCTAATTGTGTGAGGGCTTCACCACCATCATCATCATTATCATCATCAAAAAAGGAGAATTATTTCATGTATCTGCAAGCTGTGTTTACAGAGATCAGAGAAAAACGTTAGTCAAATCGTAGCTGAAAATTCCTAAAAGTTCACTATTTTATCTGTTTCATTTCCTTAGAAAACACCAGCAAACAATAACGTAGAAGTTACCTGTAGCTTGTTAACCATCTCGTCAAACAGCTTTCTAGCTTCTGGACTACTGGGATCCTCGAAATAGTCGTCTATACCAATCTGAACCACAATGGACTTCAGGTTACGGCAAACACCTGCATGGCGAGAAGGAGAATTAAAGGGGTTGGGATGCTGGATCTCATAAGAATGAATGCTGGAGTGTTTCAGCGTTTATGGTAAAATTAAGGTTTAAACTCACTGTTGAAGTGGAGCAGAGCTTTGGGGGTGACTGGCGTGGAAGTGAGCACCAGCATCTCCAAACCCTTCAGACCTTCTCTGCAAACCTCTGCTGCCACCTCCTGGTTGATCTCACTCACATGGTCCAGCTCTAACACCTGCAGACGCATGCAGTTCCTCGCTGCACACATGGAGAAAGTAAACAAGAGTAAAACGAAATTCAAAAAGATGTTTGTAGAAAACAATAAAGGAGACTTTCAGAACAGATAGAAGTAAATTCAACGTGAGGGAAGGAAATTCTCAGAAGAATTAGGTTTAAAAACTGGAAGTTAAAGCAAAAGAACAAACAACATAATTTATAACATAAAAAGTGTGAAAAAAAGGTGTGAAATACCTCAGACGTTAGGATAAAAAGTTGTGTTTTATGGAGCACAAATAGCCTTTAATAAAAGTTACTGTGCAGGACAACTCCTTTGGTGATCAGTGATGTTCTCTCATACAGTATCACACCGACAGAAGCTCAGATCAGCTGTATGAAGATGTTTACCCAGTGAGGCCAGCCCCTGAATCCCACATCCAGCTCCACCCACGCCCAGCGCACGGAGGTGGGGCCAGCATCGTCCAATAGTCTGCAGACACCGATTACTGAAGCGGGCAGGTTGTTGGCTGGAAGAAACACCAAAAACTCAACTCAGTCATTGCTCTTTCATTTTCTCTTCCTACATCATGTCACCCCTACCCTTGGGGCACATACACATGTGACACTGACAAGAATTTAACGACAATAATATCATTTAGTCTGTGCGTTATACTTTAAACCACAGCACATGTGATCTTTACCCAAATCACAAAAAAAAAGCACAAGGTGATCTGTAAGCTGCACAGAAACCCAACACTGCACAACACTGTTGGTGATGATCAACCTTCTGCTCAGTCTCTGGCTTTTTCTCAGGCTCTGAACCCAAAAAATGGCTGCAGGCAGGAGGTAAAACATTTCTGGAACAAAAAGTGACTCCACCCCCTCGCCAATCAGTGACCAACAGTCGCTGGCGTGTTTTCGAACTAGCTCAGCATGCAAGGAACCACAGTGAAGTAGGTACTGAAAAGTTGGGGGAAAATACCGAACCATTCTGTTGGAAAAGGCTGTCAAACCAAACCGGGCCCATTCGAGTCAGGCGAAGTTGTGCTGTTGGAAAACCCCCAACAGAGTGCTGTGATTGGACAGAGCTAAAACCTGTTCGGGCCAATGGTCGACCTGCTGAGGCTATAGTGGAGAATGGCCATACCGACCTGCAGAGCTAAATCTGTTTGCTACGCCTACGGTTTGTGCATAACTCGAGGCTAATTAGTTAACGGTTAAAATTATGTCCTGATATCCAAACTAACTGATCTATTAACAGGATCACAAAGCTGTAGTATGAAAACAACTTATTTCATAGCAGTTCATTTAAATGTAATTTGACAGATAGTTTATATTATTTTAAATTCATGTGGCAGAGTGTGACTGGCTACAGACACATCTGCTGTTTGAGTTGTGAATAACAAGAATTCAGGTAAATGTTTATGTTTACTTATTTAGCAGACGCTTTTATCCAAAGCGACTTGCAATTTATAACCTATAGGGCATGTTGTGATCTGTGGGGGAAACCGGAGTACCCGGAGGAAACCCACGCATGCATGGGGAGAACACGCAACTCCACGCAGAAAGGCCGCAGCCGAGGTTCGAACCTGCGACCTTCGTGCTGCGAGGCAACAGTGCTAACCACTGCGTCACCATGCAGCCTGCACCATTTTGGTAAAGGCCAAAGTTTCTCATATTTTTAATACATTTGCCACTGCCACTCTAGTATGAAGCTCCTGTTTGAGGACGTAGAAGTCAGCCCGCTTCAGACGGCTACATTTGTCTTCTCTGAATTCCTGATAGTTGGACGTCTCGCCTCTGATTGGCTAACAGCAATGCATCTCTACCACTGTTTCTGTTTTTATCTCCACAAATAACACAAGCCTGGAGGAGTTCTGCCATGTTGTGGAGTTGCTATCGCTAATGGTTAGCTTCTATTAGCTGAAACGTTCTCATGAGGTGACCCTGTTGCGAGCCAAGATGGGTGAGACAGTGTGACGCAGACCTGCCAGGCTTTTTTGAACCGAGCGTTTTTCTATCAGAAGCTAATGCAGGAAACAGAAACAGGTGGAAGACAAATTTCATGTTCAGCCTGCATGGTAAACTGAGTGATTGATAATTTTCCAAAACAATAAG
The DNA here is from genome assembly GCF_043380555.1 of Nothobranchius furzeri. NCBI lineage: Eukaryota > Metazoa > Chordata > Actinopteri > Cyprinodontiformes > Nothobranchiidae > Nothobranchius > Nothobranchius furzeri. The sequence continues at coordinate 81,233,052 of NC_091746.1, read as the reverse complement.
TAAAAAAAAATGCTTTCTCAGTGAACTTGGTCTTTAAATATTCTTTAGTGTGAAACAAGAGAATGTAAAAGTTAAAAACTTATATAAACAGTTTTAGTTTCTTTTTTTTTTTGGTTGCAAATACAAACATACAGCACATTAGTTACATAAAGGTTGGTTTATGCTTGACGCGTCCGCGAGGTCCGCGCGGCGAAATTGCGTCATTTTAACAACCACGCCCCTCCACCGCGCCTCCGCACGGCCCAAAAATTACGCAACGCGCACCTAGGAAAATTTCTAACCACGCGGACGGTCAGACGCGGAAAAACATGGCGGACCGGCAAGAACTAGTATGGCAGAGGTTCGTAAATATATGATGTATGATTCAGCTCTCAGAGATCACCGTGATCAACATGTAGTTAATAATTCTTGGAGAGAAATAGCTCGCACTGTCGGAAAAGACGAGGACGCTGTTAAAAATGCTGGAATCCCATGTTGTAAACAACAGTTTTTACTTCTACTATGGTGTAGTGTTGGATGCATGCCGTGTAGAGCTCCACGCTGCCCCCTACAGTTTGGGAGAATATTGGCTCACCGCAGAGACAAGCCACACGACCATAAACGCTGCGTGTTGTGAAGCGCGTTCCATCCGCGAGCCGCATCACCAAGCGGAAAGTGAATGCGTCAAGCATAAACCAAGCTTAAGACTTCCACGTCTGGTTTGTGTTTATTTCTTCATAAATTACCATGGGTGTAGGGGGGCCACCTGAAGAGAAATAATGTCTCGACACCCCGCCCCGAGGGCCCAGATCACCTCTTGGCCAACTGGATCTGTTGCGCTCCTGCAACTCAGCAAACACAGCTTTTAAAAACCACACACCTTGGTGATGGAGAGGATTAGGGTGCAGGTGAAGTTAGTTCATTGGTGTACCTGTAGGTGACAGCCTGGAGGGCGCGGCAGTAGCAGCTGGCCAGCCACAGGGAGCGATCGGTCAGCAGGTTGGGGCAGTGTGAGATCTTTAATATCAGCAGGTTGCTTCCTGTGGCCTTTAGCAATGCCTCCAAACCTTCCTCAAGGCAGCCACTTAAGACAGAAAAGCAAGGAAGGGACAAGGAAAAAAAGTCAAACAGAAACAAAAAAAGGAAGTAATCATTTCAGCACTTCAAATACACCAGCGTGAAATTTCTTCCTGTAATTTCCGCCGCAACATTTCCAAGAAACATCAGGTTGATTCAGCGCCTGCAGGATTTAAGAGGTGCTCAAGCAATTAAATGTGTGTCCTTCAACGAAATGACTTCACTTCCTCTACTCTTATCTAACCTGGGTTTTTTCTTTTTCATTTTCTAGCAAATGAAAACTGACGTTTCGCGTACTGGAGAAAATCAGACAGCACCAAAATGTCAGTTTTTGTCACTCGCATTCATCCTCCTGACTTCCTCTCATCAATCACATCTGGTACAGCGCTTGGTTCAACAGATGGTAAAATAATGAAGTTAATCAAGTCAAGGTAAGACACAGAGAACTAGTAGAACCTTCCGGGTTATTAGGGGATAATTTTAAGGCCTATCCGTGTCTGTTTGTGTCTCACCGTGTGCTTTTAAGGTAATCCTCCTTGGTTTCCTTCTTGCCTCGCTGTCGCGGTTTAAGGTTTTGCAGGATGAGAGAATGGGTCTGAGTACACCACTGAGACAATGTGCTCAGGAACTAAAAAACAAAAACAAAAACAATCCCACACGTAGACATTAAAATGATTGCAACAGCAGCTAAATCTACCTCTACTTTGAAAAAGCGCTTGACCAGAAAGTCGTAGTGAAAAAAGTTGACGATACCTTGGAAGAAATGCGAGCGTTTTCTAGCAGCACTCTGGTCCACACGGCCGGGTGACGAGCCACAAATCTCCAGTTGCGACAAACCTCGGCGGTTCTCAGCAGGGTTTTGGTGTCCAGGTAGGTGAAAATGCAGAAGAGGGCGGCGCGCATCTTGAGGACCTCCGGACTGATCACCTCGCTGGATTTGGACGGGCTCTTTTCATGGCGACATGGCTTGCTGTAGATCGGTTCAGATCGACCTGGGGGAACAAAACCACCGTCTGATGAACCCATAAACTAAGAGACCAAGATATGCTAGAGCTCCAACGGTGTGAGTACACTTATAAAAACACTTACAGTATGCATAAATGGTTAGATTTACTAATAAAATAACGATTTAGCTTGTTTCCCTAATGATGCCATCGTTTGCTAAAACTCAGCACATCGCTGTAACCCAGTGGTCCTCAATTCCTGGGGCGTGTGCCCCAGGAAGGGGGCTCAAAATGTTTTATGTAGGGCATCCCAGACCTTAAAGGGTAACTGGGCAGTTTCAGCTTGCTTTTAGCACCCCCTAGTGTCCATTAGTAAAACCTATCTCCTTGCTGTGCGTTCGTCTTTCTAACACCTTTGTTAGAAATGTCTCCCCAGCCTTCCTTAGTGTCTACAGGAGTGATTCATCACCAGCTTAAACAAATCAGCTGTTTCCATGATCTAAAACATGCAGGAACCAGACTGCAGTGCCAAGTCCCAACAGAATGGTCCCAGTCTGAAGTTGCAAGTGAAATATTCTGGCTACAGGGGGTGCTAGGGGCTGAGTGACATTTCATCAGTGGCGGTTTTACCATTAGGCATAGGTCAGCGGCCACCTGGGGCTCCCTTATGTTAGGGGGCCTCCAAGCCCTGACTGCTGGCACCCCTCTGTTAATGGCACAATGGACTGTCCCTTTAAGACGCTGATGCACAAACAGGAAGTGATTGTTAGTTATTCCACTCCAATCCACTTGGTGGCAGTAATGCACCAAATTGTTGTTTGTCAAGTGCCATAAGACCACAAATAAGAAGAAGACGAGAGGCGGGAGCGTTTGTAACAAACTCGAAGTGATAGTCAAAACATTAGGCATGAAATGGAGTTATCTTTGGCTCCAATAAGAGAAAGAAGCAGCTTGCTTTAAAAAAGCTTTTATCTTCACTTCCAAAAGTGACGTCATTTTTCAATGTAAACATCAAAAGTAAGCAGAAAAGGAACGACAATGGAAAATGTTTAAAGGGAGGAAAACATAGACCAAAATGGAAAATAGAGGAAAAAAAAGAAAGGCAAAAGCACAGGATCACTGACAGGAAGAAGACAGCAGAGCAAATATTGAAGGCACTCAAAGAGAAAGTAAGACAGGAAAAAAGAGGAGGACCAATAAAAAGGGAAAATAACTCATGTCAGAAGAAGTTTCGCAAATCCAGTTAAAAGTAAGATTGCGTGTAAAGGGGCCCCATGTCTGTGTTTGCCTTGGGCCCCCAAATTGCTAAATCTGCCACTGCATTTCATTAACCCTGAAGGGTCATTTTAGCACATACTGGCTCAAGAAAATGATTTAAAAATATGAATAAGTTGCACAGTGTCCTTTTAATTTAGAAACGCTGCTATAACCTAAAGGGTGTTACATCCAATCTGGATTAAATGATGGTTTGAGCTGCTCAGTAACTGATGGAAGATTTTGTCTGTGGGTTCTCTCCGTTTATTCAAGATTGGGTGTCAGAGTTAACGTGTCAAAGGGGAAAACCCAGGTATCTCGTTCCCTACTGATGTCATCCAGCTCCTCCTGGGAAATCCCAAGTAGCTCCAAGAAAGAGAAGATGAACAATCCCTCTCGGGTCTGCCCTTAGGTTTCCTCCCAGTGGTACATGTCTGGGTGCCAGGAGACACTTCAAACAAACTCATATGGTTTATGTCAATGAGGAGGAGTAGCATCTCTCAGTGTTACCTCTCAGTTCAGCTCATTCTTAACCAGGACAGACCATCATTAGCTCTGTTAATCTCTTGCTCCACCTTCAACCATCATTCATGGCTAAGGCAAAGACTCACTCCCAGTCCAAAAGGAAAGCTCTAACCATTTATAGTTAAGAGCTGCAGCTTCACATGGACGAATACATATAAAGACATTGTAAAGACTTAACAGTGAATGTTTCAATCAGTGGTTAGTTTAGCTTACATCCTAAAAAAGAAACAGGCACATGTATTATAAAAATGGCTTAACTTTTGTTTGTATCAGGAATAATGATAAACAATAAACGACAAACCAACACAACTGGATAATCAGTACTGAGTGGGTACGGGAGTTGAGCTTGGAAAGATGTTAGAAGGCTGGATTATTCTGTAGGAATCTCTGTTCATGGATTTCAATGAAACGATGACTGAGTGAAGAGCCGGTGCGGCGTCTTCCAAATATAGGCTTGGGTGTGACTGGGAGGATGCCGGGAGTTCCCGCGAGGAGCATGCTGGGAAATATGGTCCAAGATGGAGGCCGGTTAGCTGGGAGAGGCCGGTCCGGGGGCTTGGGCTCTGACACTGAGTGTGCAAAGGTCATATGACGAGCAACAAGATCTGGTCTAAATGCTGCTGATTTATTTACATATTTTCTTCTTTAATGGATTTCATTTTTTTGTTGCTAAAGTGGTTTGTTGGTTTTTGTTATTCATCCAACTGTAATGGTTTCCATATTTGTTCCAGCAGAAACACAGAAGAAACAACACCAGCCATCACCTTCATCTAAAAGACAATGGACGACTTGTTTTTTCTATTTTTTCCATCCATCTATCCATCCATCCATCCATCTATCCATCTATCCATCCATCCATCCATCTATCCATCTATCCATCCATCCATCCATCTATCCATCCATCCATCCATCTATCCATCCATCCATCCATCCATCTATCCATCCATCCATCCATCCATCCATCCATCCATCTATCCATCCATCCATCCATCCATCTATCCATCCATCCATCCATCTATCCATCCATCCATCCATCCATCCATCCATCCATCCATCCATCCATCCATCCATCCATCCATCTATCCATCCATCCATCCATCCATCTATCCATCCATCCATCCATCCATCCATCCATCTATCCATCCATCCATCCATCCATCCATCGCTTAAACAGTTTTAAAGGGAACATTTTATCACATGGTGGCGCCAGTCTTCATGCAAAAATACCCTAAATGGGATTACATAATTCTCTTTCTCACTTTCTTTTCATCCATCTACTGCTAAGCACCGGCTGATACCATGTATCCAATCCGAGTCTGAATTATCCCTCCCGGCAAGAAAGCTCCTACATCACTCACTTCATCTTTGGCCTTGGAAGGCATCTGCTCGCAACCATCAGGGCTGTGAACCAATGCACACTATCTGATTTCTCTCTCTCTCTCTCTCTCTCTCTCTCTCTCTCTCTCTCTCTCTCACTCTCTCCCTCCCTCTCTCAATCTCTCTCTCTCTCTCTCTCTCTCTCCCTCCCTCTCTCAATCTCTCTCTCTCCCTCCCTCCCTCTCTCTCTCTCTCTCTCTCTCTCTCCCTCCCTCCCTCCCTCCCTCTCTCAATCTCTCTCTCTCTCTCTCTCTCTCTCCCTCCCTCCCTCTCTCAATCTCTCTCTCTCTCTCTCTCTCTCTCTCTCTCTCTCTCTTTCTGACACACACACACACACACTCCACCTACACACAAGACTTTCAAACGAACTAAAAAAGCCAAGCTGTGTGTTCTATGAAGAGACTAAATCTGTGTGCTTGGAGATACATACTATCCACCAGGCCCTGGCAGAAACTTTCCCAATAAGGAGAACGACATCAGAAGGACGGGCGCCAGTGGCAATCTCTTCCATTAACGGGTGAGGTCAAAGTTGTTCGTATGAGTTTGTCACAGAGCTCTGGCCCACTTTCTTCCCATCCCAGGCTGCCAAGGTCCACCTGATATTTAAAAACTCCACAGCAGATGGAAGGACAAGAGTGGAGCAGTGAAGCATCTAAGGATGCTGGCATGCAAGACTTTAACAGAAAAATCCACAATCTGTTGAGCAGCAACACCTAACTTGACTTAAAACAAAGCTTAGTGCTGAGAGGAACTGTGACATGCTGTTTAGTGAGCAGGTAAAGAAAGCATCAAAATTAGAACACTGGCTGCAATGAATTAAATGGTTGTTGAACCGTCTTCAACAAAAATATGAATCATGTTTAAATTTTACTTGGAATCACTGTCAATATGAGCTTGTGGCTTGTTTTAGCAGATACTTTTGTTTGGAGAAGCTGCATTCAGCTAGAAAATCTGCACAGTGAATGATGGCGTGTGCAGCATGCCTCCACGTTGCTGTCTGATTGGGTAGACGTCACATTCAACAGGCAGCCTGTTTGTCCTCGAAAATCAGACCAAGAAAATTCAACATGTTTGAATACCCGGATTTGTGACGTCTTTCCGAGCATACCAGAAAACCATAAAAGGTAGCATTATCTGCAAATATTATCTTAAGGGCTGTTACGGTAATCGTGCACAACCATAAGAGTGCCAGAAGGCTGGGTTGGTCAAAAATCAGCATGATTATCCTGCTGTGTGAACCTCGCTTAAAGCTGCAAAACAAACACGATGACGGGAATCTCATTCCTCCTGTTGACTATCGTCTCTAGACCACATCTACCTGATATGGGAACACGCATTGCCTCGGTAAACGAGATAGTGCTAAACACCAGTCGCAGTTTTCTAGGTCCAAACTTCTTCTGTTGTCCGTGACTTCAAATGGTGTTTTTCTTTTTGGGACTCTGGGAGTTTGTCCTGAAGATGAAGTGGTAGCAGCCGGCTGTTTCTCCTTCTCTGATATTATTGAGCGGAGAACCTCTCACACCGGTGGTGATCTGTTGCTAAATACGTGAGTGCGTAACAAATGGAGGACCCAGGTAAATGTGGAAGCGTAGTTGTTCGGTGAGATGGACAACCAGATGGCCCGATCGTTAGTTACGGACCGAGCGAAATTAGTGGCTGGGGTTTTTAGACAAATGCAAAAGAATCACTTCATTATTTTTTCTCCACACAATATTTGTAGCTATACTAAGGCTCAATCCCAATACTCGCACTACGCCCTACGGTCTTCAGTGAAGTGCACTTGAAGAAAGTGCTCAGTAAGGCTTCAAGTGCGTGGTAGGTGTGCAAATAATTGCAGATTTGGGACGGGAGCATTGCCTCATCGATCACAACGCGTGCCGAGATGCTGGTCGCCGTGATACTCATTTAAAAAACCTTTATTAACAAACAACCAAACAATAATTTGAAATTAATTAACGTTCATTGCTGCTTTGTCTAAAACAATCAGAGCATCAACTAATCATCCTAAAATAAACGACTTTCATTTGAAAATGCATATTTTCAAAAAAAAAGCACTTGGGCCTTTTCTCCCGCAACAATGGATTGTGGGTAATATTCACAGGGTGCATAGGGTGCAAAAGGGCCATGATCAACATCTGCACTTGAGGATCGGGACAACCTACACACTCGCATCCCTGGCAGGGATCGCACAATTGAAGGGCGCAAGGGTGGAAGTGCGAGTATTGGGATTGGACGTATGTCAGAATGTTAGTAAGAGACATGAAAAAGTGTTTTAAGCTAGCTTGTTTTACAGATTTGCCATTGAAGCATGGACGTAATTTTGGGGGGGACAGGGGGGACATGTCCCCCCCACTTTTTCCAAAGTCAAGTTTTGACCCCTGTACTTTTTACCATCCAAAACAGTATTACACTATATTAAATTGACACTGGTTGAGCTCTAGGACCAAGCGGAAAGCAACCGTTTGTGTTGAAGCCTGTAACGACCCCCCACCCCCCACCCCCCCGTGTCCCCCCCACTTCTAAAGTGAAAATTACGTCCATGCATTGAAGCTTTATAATTTGAAACTGATCTTCAGAACAGAAACTGCAATCTAACCTGAGCTAGATCCAGATGCTTTTTATCTTGTTATCTGCCTGAATACGTTTCTGGATAAACACAAACAGCGGTTACCTGCATTAGGGCGGTACGCTGCTCTCCCGTGGTAAGGATAAGGTGCTGCAGACTGCTGAATTTCTGCCACAGATCTCCTCTCTTGATCCCACATCTCCACTTCGGACTCCGTGGTCCGAGATCCCACATCGGACACGTCTCCCTCCTCTCCTTCGGTGCTGTTTCTGTAAGGTCGCCGCTGCCAGTTTTGAATGGCCTGCTTACGAAGCCCCCAGTTTCTGGACCCGCATCCCGGGGAGCGCTCATAACCCCCTTCGCCCATGCGACACTGCATGTGATAGTACTGCGCCTCAGGACACTCTTCCATGGGATGCATCTCCACACTGTCACTGTCGTAGCCTCCAGAGCCCTGTGAGACAGACTTCACCCGTCCTGAAGCTCTGCAGAAGAAAAGAAGAAATTATTTAATTTTATGTCGAGTATCATGATTGCAAAAAATAAAAATAAAAACCAAGTTCAGTCTCTGAAGGGTAATACATAAATGAATCTTCATGATGGACATCTGCTTGCAGAATATGAAGCTATAGATAAAAGTCATTCAAAACATTCTAAAACTAACCAACTCTTGTGTTTCTAAGATTTTTACACAGAACAAATGGTGCAAAAATGACAGATTGTGGTTTTTAACAAGGGTTAAGTGAAGGACTGTTCCTTGGACAGACAGTCACTATAAGGTTGCCAGGCAACCAGAGGAAACTCACCATGCCAAGATGAGAAACATTCCTCTAATGCTTGAAAAAAACGTCCATCTGTGATACTCTAACATTAGACTCCTTCGTTCATTTCTTTTCAGCAGCTTATTTGCAGAATTCTGCACATTTTTTTCCAATTTTTCTCATTTAAAAATGTGTTTAACGCCATTATGAAAGGGGAGAAACTCAAATGGTTTCATCTGCAGGCCTTGATTTCCTGAAAATAACAGTTTTACAGATAATCAGAAAAAAGTTTAAAAACTTTGAGGGTAAAACTGAAAAGAAATGCTCACATTTTGAATGATTTCTAGCAAAACGAGGACAACTTTCAACCTGTTAGGACCCTTTAAATAACATTAGCTAACACGAGTAAAGAACTGTAATTATTATTAATTAGCATTCTCGTTACTTTTTTTGTTCCCTGTGCTCCTTTTACTCCAAAACAAGATGCACAAAAGCACATCAAGGACGTAACATGAGAATCATTGAGGATGCAGACAGCACTTAGAGGATGTTTAAAGGTCACAATAAATGTTAGGACTAACGTGAAGTCTTTGTGGCTTGGCTGAGACAAATTTAAGACTCGGGACAGGATGAGACGCTCATTAAACTTGACCCACATGATGAATATCACTGAGATAACTGTCGACTTCTAGGGGATCATTTTAGTGCCCGATAACAAAATGTAAATAGTTAAAGAGGGAAATATTAAACGGTTTAATTAGAGAAGGACAGATATGATTTATTACTATTATTATTATTATTATTGTTGTTGTTGTTGTTGTTAATATAGTTAACCATCATGGGTAATTAGTCACAAAAACTGGTGCACTTGAGGGAAAGATGCCAACTAGTGGCCAAAATGTATAAATTCCTAACTATTAATAACCCAAAGTAGGTGGCCACTTTGTTTGTGTGTGTGTGTGTGTGTGTGTGTGTGTGTGTGTGTGTGTGTGTGTGTGTGTGTGTGAAGCCAAGCCCCAGAAACACTCCAGACACACGCCTCATGTTGAGAGAGACACCCACCCTACACTTCGGTGATGCTACTGGGCAACACGAGTGTGTTTCATCATGTGGTACTACTATAATAAATACTATTAATATGTCTCACATGTTATTATATCCTGATTTGATGATGTGAGCTTCACAAGATCAAAGTTAGAAACCGTTCTGTCCCGATTCATCCTGATATGGTGATCCTTTTGTTTAATGCTGATCAATTCAATTACTTTAAATTCAATTCAGTTCATTTATATAGAGCCAGTTCACAACAAGAGCCATCTCAAGACACTTTACAAAGTAAACGTTCCAACTGAACCTAGGCTTGGGCTATACTCCGGTTACACTAATAAAATGGGGTGATGGTGGCACAGGAGTTACAGTAAGTGCTCGCCCTGTAATCGGAAGGTTGCAGGTTCGAGCCCCGCTCAGTCTGTCGCTGTTGTGTCCTTGGGCAAGAGACAACTCTGTCGCCTGCTGATGGTGGTCAAAGGGCCCGGTGGCGCTCGGCAGCCTCGCCTCCATCAGTGCACCCCAGGGCAGCTGTGGCTACATTGTAGCTCATCCCCATCAGCGTGTGAATGTGTGTGTGAATGGGTGAATCACTGATTGTGTTGTAAAGTGACTTGGGGGGTTCCAGGACTCTAGAAGGCGCTATGTCAAACACAGGCCATTTACCATTTACCATACCGTATACAGGCGGTGTTTAAAAAAGCAATGGTATCAGTTCCAATACCATCATGAAAAAATAAATAAATAAAAATAAATAAATGAAAATAAATAAATGAAAATGATAAATAAAATTAATTCAACGTATAAAACAGATGCACGATTCAATTTTCAGTTTTACTTCAATGGTTTTAAATGTTTTGTTCAACTTGTGAAAACCATAAAGTTTACGTGGCAGTGCGAAAGAAAAGCACCAAGAGAGATGGAGATAAAAAAAGCAGGTCGCGCACCAACAGACGTGGTCTCAAAAAAGAACATGACTTCTGCAGTTTGGGAGTATTTTGGGTTTGAAACAAACAATAAAGGAGAGTTATGTCAAGAAAACAAAGACTTTAATCTTGAGGTAATAACATGACTCATTATCTGACGATATCAGCATAAAGAGAAGGTTTTAAACACTTCCTCTGCCAGCTTCCGTATGCATCACTCTAAGAAATGAAATGTTGAATTTACTTAAACAAGTTATGTCACCTGGTTCCACTTAACTAAATGTAAAGAGTAATATGCATTTACTTTTAACATAATGATGTACAAAAGTGTATTTTTTACTCAAGATATAAATATTTTTTGACGAAAGAGTCCAAAATAAGCTAATGGAAGAGGCAGGATGAACGCTTTTTAATGAATTCTGTGGGTCATTCTGTGTTTAACTAAAGTTTTTGTCAAAACAAAACACAATACATCCGTGATACTGGACATGTTTGGCCAAAACTTGATGAAAGGTGATGCCGTTCCAACAGCAAAATAAAAACTGCAAATAAAAACCACATCCAATATGGGTTAATGTTTCTGGAAGAAATCACCTGAACAAAACAAGTGCAGGAGCTGGGAAAACCTCCAAACTCCATGGAGGAAAATCCAAGCCAGGAATTGAACCGATAACCTTTCTTGCCGCAAGCCAGCTGTGCCCATGTGCAGCATCTCTAAAATCTGGTGTCTCAAAAATATTAAAGTCTTGATTTTCACAATAAGTTTCATTGAAACAGTAATTAATCCCCAATAAGATTGTTTGTAAAATATTACTCAAGTCCTGCAGGAAATCAATGATAATTTCCTGAAATGATTTTGCTATTTCTCATTCGATTCTGCTCATAATACGTTTTATAACACCTAAAAGCAATGCCTTAAAGACATGATGGAACTGGAATGATAAACTATGAAGGGAAAATTGAGCTCCAAAACTGTTTTATGTCCATTTTTCTGCAGCTTTTAAAACCTGCTCTTACAAACAAAAACCTCCAACAAGCGTAACGTTTCCCACATAAAGGTGCACATCGAGCACACTGAGTGCTGGTTAAAAACCCTTAGCCCTCAGTTTCATAAAAATGACAGACTGTGTCTCCTTTTGACTGCAGCAGGTAACGGCGTTGGTGCAGCAAATTCATTCAACGTCCAGGAGCCATAAAATCTCCAGCTGGATCAAAAATGAACTAAAGGAAATAAAAATGAAACCAGATCGGCTTTTCACATTCGTCTAATCATCACAGCAAAAAGAAAACGTCTTTTTATTCTTCATGTAATACTGCAATTAAATGAATCTTTTTAACATACCAGTGGGAGAACATTTAAAGGAGAAATCCAGAGTTTTATCTCAGAGGGCGCCATCTACAGACGGAAAAAATGGATTGCACCTTAAACCCCTCTTTCTACTTCCGTGATTACGGCTGAAAACAACGTCCCTCGTTCATGAACCTCTGGCTGCTGTTTTATAATTATTTATTCTCACGTTATGTTGTATTTTAAAGACTTACTTGTCGATAGGGATGGGTACCAAATTCAGTACTTTTTAAGGTACCGACCGAATTCCATAGTACCGACTGAGCACCGATTCACGTCATTTAAAACGGTGCCTCGTTTCGGTACCCGTCCTTCATAACGAGAACTTGCCTAGACAGCTGTGCATGCGCAAGAGCGTTATGTCGTCGGTCGCTGCGAGCGAGTTGTAAACAGAGCAGCATGGTAGAAAGAACGCACGCTAAAGCTTGGGTCCACTTCACTAAAAGTGATGGGTAACTGGGTGATGATGAAACCAGCGACAACGATCTACGTGAGACATCCTCATCTTAATCTGCTCCGATAGGTAAATAAAATGTAAGATAACGTTAGCTTGATTTGTTAGCTTCCGTTTCGCTAATGGTGCGTTCGCTTTCTCCTCGGAACTCCGAATTTCCGACTAGAAGAAGATGAACGCGCTCTAAAGTTTGGCTTCACTTTACTAAATGCGACGGGTGATTGGGTGAAGATGAAACCAGCGACAACGATTTAAGTGTGAGGCATCATCGTTTTAATCTGCTCCAGCAGCTAAATAAACTGTTTAAGATAACGTTAGCTTGATATGTTAGCTTCCTATTATCATCTAATGGTGCGTTCGCTTTCTCCTCGGAAATTCTAACTTCCCAGTAGGAAAAATCAATTGAAAAAAGACGGTAAAAGGAATGAAGATGCACAGTAAATTTAGTTCACAGTAAAGATGTTTGCTTCAGTTTAATTATCAGCTTATAAAACTACAAGGACGATGTTAAAATACAAACAGTTGTATGTTATTTATCGTGATATTTATCAAATATGGTTATATATTGAAAAAAAAAATGTAACTATAAAAGAGAATTAAAATATTAAACACTCAAAAGTATCGAAAATTGGTACCGTTAAGTACCGGTATCGATTCGTAGGTACCGGAAATTAGTACTGAATCGATTCAAATGTCAAAGGTACCCATCCCTACTTGTCGATGAGTAATGTCGTCAACTCTGCATCAGTTTAGTGTCCACAGACGCTCGCACAGGCTCAGTGATCGACATCTGTACATAAGCGGATGTTTAACACTGTTGGCTGACGCTGAGCAGCACTCGGGGGATGGGCTTAGTAAAAAAAATGTACTTAGTGACTTTGTTATATTCCCAGTTCAGAGTAAACCTGACTTCACACTGGAGGCATCAGCGGTGCAGAATGCTGCTGCTTAGAATCCATTATAGTCTATGGGTCTATCCCAGAAGCAGATTGTTGCAATACAAATAGGACTGGGTTCTACTTTTGCCACAAGCCGCTTCTGGGACACGTCAATTTTCACAGTTAACATAGGGCTTGACAGGAAATCCTACATGGTTTCAGTGTAAAACGTTCAGAGATTTTCATAATAAAAGACTATTGCAGCGACGCAATTTCTTAATTATTTACAGTAGATTACTTCTGTACATGTGACGGCTTATTTACTCCCAGCATTGAAGTGCAACTGTGTTTTTCATGTCTTTAATCCTGGCAGTGGAGAGGCACAACATTATGACATCAAACAGTGATTTCAAACGTGATTTCCTTCTTTTTGGTTTAATGGTGGATGGTAAAAAAAAACGTGACCTTTGAAGTCTTGAGGGATTTTGTGATCCTGCGAGTTCAGCAAGGAGGATGTCAGAGAAGCCGCACTGCAGCTGAGAATCTCCTGGTGTGGACTGACACGCAGCGAAGCACACAAGTTAACCGTTCCGCGCCACCGATGCCTCCAGTGGGAGGTCAGGGTAAAACATGTTAATCACTTTAACAGATTTTAAAAAATCCTACATCATTCCTGAATATTGCTAAGATTAGACGCATCCTTTCCAGGAGTGATGCTGAAAAACTAGTTCATGCATTTGTTACATCAAGACTGGATTACTGTAATCCATTACTCTCAGGAAGTCCACAGAATGTAATTAAAAGTCTTCAGCTTGTCCAAAATGCTGCAGCTAGAGTTCTGATGAGAATTAAAAAGAGAGATCATATCTCTCCTGTCTTAGCTTCCCTACACTGGCTACCTGTTAAATTCAGAATAGATTTTAAGATCCTCCTTCTCACATATAAAGCTCTTAATAATCAAGCTCCATCATACATCAGTGATCTGATTGTTCCATACGTTCCTAACCGAGCACTTCGCTCTTAGACTGCAGGTCTACTGGTGGTTCCCAGAATATCTAAAAATAGGATGGGAGGCAGATCTTTTAGCTATCAGGCTCCTCTCCTGTGGAACCAACTCCCAGCTTTAGTCCGTGACTTGATGCAATTTGCTGGGTTCCTTAAATAGGAAAAGTTTTTTCTGATTGGCTTAATGAACTGACCTGAATTGGAATGTTTACTACGTGAAGTGCCTTGACACGACTCTTGTCATGATTTGGCGAAATATAAATAAACTTGAATTGAATTGAACTGAAAGGAGGAAAACTCCAAATTGCTGCATTAAGTGAGGCGCTACTCTGATCAGTAAACCCCTTATGGCTGAGGATGAGCTCCAGATGAAGGCTGACCCACCCTGTGCTTGGGGAGGAACGTCGCTCTGACACTTGGTACATTCCTCTTGTGCTTCCAGAAAGGCTGGAATTTCTCTGGATTAAAAGAAGAAACACACAGGTTACGTTTCTATTAGACACAGAGAAAAATGTCGTTTTTACATGTCAAACGGGACGAGATAGGATCTTCGTTTAATCGCTTTACAATAAACTATAAATGCAAAGCACTTTGAAAAGTGGTGGTTCTGCTGCAGAAAGTGTAGTTGTTGAATTCTCACAATAAAGTAAATATGTTGCTGCATGTGTCATCATCAAAAATGGAATTAGCACTTTCATTAAATTTAAATGAGCACAGAAGACAGAACAAAATGAATAAAGCAGCCTAGTTCACTGTTATCATGGGAAAGCCACACATTCTAACACAATACAATCAAAAGTGAAACATGGCTGCTTAACTTATTAATGATTAGATTTATTTGTTTGGATTCATGTAACTGAGTTTCATATTTATAAGTTAAATCATATCAGTGAGAGGAAATATAAAATTAAATGAAAGTTAATCCTCTAAAGAGCATGTCTGTTGTACAGATTACACAAATTAAATTATTTTCAAGTAATCTTATATTTATTAGGCAATTTGTTTATTAAACCTTGATATTATCTAAATTACTGTCTTTTATAACAGTTTGGTGAATCCCAAAAAGGTACTTGCTCCAAATGTTTATGTTTATGTTTATTTATTTGGCAGACGCTTCTATCCAAAGCGACTTACAGTTTATAACCTATAGGGTATGTTGTGACCTGTGGGGGAAACCGGAGTACCCGGAGGAAACCCACGCATGCATGGGGAGAACACACAACTCCACGCAGAAAGGCCACAGCTGAGTTTCGAACCTGCAACCTTTGCGCTGCGAGGCAACAGTGTTAACCACTGCGCCACCATGCAGCCAAATGTTTGTCATGTTAGCAAGGAAGACGGTTTGTCTTTGAAAAAAATGTGCAGCCAAGAGGAAAGAAAGTCTAAATCAGACCAGGAGACATGCAGCTTTTTAAGTAGAAGCGTCACGACGGAACACGCAAAAACTGGAATGTTGAGGACAGGAAAGAGGGATGCTGGTGAGGATGCAAAGGCTTTTGGCTGAGTTTTTCTTTTTTGATGTGGAACAATTTGTTCAAACAGATTCATTCATGAACAGAAATATCCTGTCAGGTTTTCCTGCAGAAGGATCCGGAAAGCCTGTGAATGTTAGATGCTGGAGATATTTCATCATTTCAATAAAACCCATTTTTAACACCCGTGAAGCACATAAAAATGTCATATTTCGATTTTTCAGAATCTAGAATGACGTCAAAATGAGTAACCATGCTTGTTTAAAATTATTATTAAACCTGGCTTTACGTTGTGACAATGAGGCCAGCAGCGGCCAGTTCAAGACTAAACGCTTGGATACGTGAGACTGTCTTTCTAATCGATATTTCCATCAATCAGCCGCTGTGCTGCCATAAAATCCTGTATCTGAAAACAGAAACTACTTTTAAAATGTATTCAACCATGTATGAAAACTGAATCTCCAACAATATATCTGAGAACAAATTCCTCTTATAGTTCCTTCACAGATCACTCAATGCTGCCTGTGCACCAAAGACATTTGGTGTTTGCACAAGTGTGTGTGTGTGTGTGTACTAGAGTGTGCCAGGTGGATCTCTATGTATCAGGCAGCCAATATGCATCAGATCAAGAAGTGCACCAACACAAGCCCCATCTCTCCTTATCTGCCTTTCATGTTCATTTGTTTAGGTTCTGCTGCCAGGGACAAAAGGACCATGGAGGAAACAGCATCTTAGGTTCTCTTATGGACACGTCTCCAAGAAATGTGTGAAAGGAAAAAAAATATCTCACAGGATCTGGATAAAATTGGAAATATTTCTGATTCTTGCACACAACAATTGATTTCTTAGTAATTCTTATTGGAATAAAGATGAGAAGGGAGCGAGTCATCTTTTTCTTTCTCTCTGCGCCACCCGTTGGCTCAGAAATGTGCCATCTGGGACACGGGGATGACCTCGCTCACACCGGATGGAGAGAATAGAGTCATTCTGTCTGGTTGGTGACATCTCTGGGTTTCCCTTCCCAATGCAACAAGGTGCCAAACAGCATGCGACTCCACACTCCTGCTGATTATTTGCAGTAGGATAATGGTGCATGAACATGCAGACATGGACTGAGAGATCATCCAAATTTAGGGACGGGGTCACGTCAGCTAAGGTCATCGACCTACGGCAGATAAAACAAGTAAAAACCGAGAAACTCACTTTAAAGTCATTATTTAAGATCTTTACAGAGCAGACTCCCCAAGTTAGTGTCCAATGAAACCTCTGGGTGCTAAGTCGTGGTGACCAGGGGAAAAGATTTCTAAACATCATCTCTCGAATGAAAATAGTAAATTCATCTCAGGCAGATCTGAACCACATCTGATTAAAAATCCTGTCAAACCCTTGAGAGCAAGCGCGAGAAGGTTTCCATGGCAGCACACACATTTGCAGAATGTGAAACAGGTCACCTCTTTTCCACAGGTGTTGGATAATACCTCTGAATGAGAGGCATTACAGGAACAGCCTTTGCCTGCTTTTAGATATTTTATCATTGTGTAATAAGGCGAAGAATAAAAGGGGGTGAGTGGCACGTAGTTCAAGCACTGAACCTGGAGACAAAGAGCTGGATTCCAGTTTCCAGGACAAAGAGGCAGCTTTCTATGCCTCAGTGTCTGGTGAGGATAAACTGCTGCAGAGCCTCACTGTTCTAGCAGGAATGGTGCTGAATGCTAAACAAGACAAGGATCAGCGCTCCTGTTTCACCTTGAAAGCATCAAGTCTTTTTTGCCGCTCCCGACAAGCATCATCTAATTAATCGATCAGCTCTGTGGAGTAACTCATTCCAGAAACTATGTAGCTCTGTTTTAATGTCCAAACCTGACGTCCGGTTCCCTTTGAGGCCTGCAGGCTGCAGCGTCCCAGGCTGCCGTTTGGCGTGGTGCCACAGCTGCTGATGATCTGCAGCTGCTTCTCGGCACGGTCGGCTCGGTCCAGAAGCTCCTCGATGAACTGCTGCAGACGCACTTTGGCGTTGGCTTCACGGGCTGCCGTTTCCTGAAGGAACTGGTCAATCTGGGAAACCTCTCTACGAACACAAGAATTAAAGGAGGAAATGTTTATTTTTGGTTTGCATATTAGGAATAAATATAAACTGGTAAACACCAAAAATGCAAAGCTGTAGTTACAGTTACAGATTGATTTCCTTAATGGTAAAAGAAATATTAATTTTCTGGGTGTTTGACCATCTATGTTTTAATTTAATTGAATTTAGTTTCCTGAAAATTGTAATTGTGTCACGATGTGAGCAGGAGGAGGTTAGGACCCAAGATGCAGAACACCAGACGACACGAGGCAGGGGCGATTTGTAAAAGTAAAATCCCTTTTATTAGGATGGGGAACAAAGAATCCAAAAAGGCAGGAAGCCAAAACCTGATAGCTAAACTGAAAGACAAAAAAACCAAAAGCTCACTCAAGAGCAGAGACCTAGTGGGGGGCAAAGCACGCTGACAAACATCAATGGACCGACAAAAAGCTGAGACGCAGACAGGGTTATATACACAGTGACTGGGTGATTGGGAGATGAGGAGCTGGTTCGTGGGGAGAGAGAACTGAGGGGAGACTGGTGAGATCAATTAACTAAATGGGAAGGGAAAACCAAGCAGGGGGGATAAACCCTAACCTATTAATCTCTAAATAAATAAACCTAAAAGACTAAGGGCACAGGAGAACCAAAGAATAAATAACTAATGACCTGAGGAGTAAGGGAGACTAACAAGTGGGGAAGGAAACACACACTAAAGGAGACTAATAATATGAAAAGCTGAACCTATAGAAAGACTACAGAGGGGTGACTAGGGGAGACCTGAGGGAGACCGGGAGGGAGCTGGGGACAAAGAGGGGCACAGGAAACTTGGGTACGCATGAGGGGGACCCTAGAGGGAAACCTAGAGAGGGATGGAGAACACAAGGGGACACATGAGGGAGACGCAGAACGCAGACAAAGACAAATTGTGCTTGTTGCTGTTTTGAATTCAAATACATTTATGAAGAAATTGTTTCCACTTTTCAAAATCCATCATATTGTATTATTTTCTCAACTAATATAACCCTCCCAATGTCTCCAAGGGTGACCCCGCGAGGAAAGTTGACCATTGAGCAGAGTTGATGGTTTATCCCTTGGGTCCACGTGGCAGGGGTGAGGTGGTGCTCACTCCTCACCCCTGCACCACCTCACCCCTGCCACGTGGACCCAAGGGATAAACCATCAACTCTGCTCAATGGTCAACTTTCCTTGAAGGGTCACACCTATTAGGACAGTGGGAGGGATAAAGTATGTTTTAAAACATTTTCATTAAAATCTTTGTTTGTGCAGACGTTCCCAGAAGCCTCAGGCTACCCTCCGTTTGTGTCGTGTCCTTACGTCTAGTCAAACAACCCAGTGAGAAGACCCGAGAAAGTTACAGAAACCGTTAAAAACTCCAGAAATGACTCAAGAAATGGGATCGGAATCTGTGCGGCTGGACTCAAATAGGATTCTGCTTATGACATAAACCAAACTAATGATTTCTTTGGATTTTTGTTTTGTCCAAATGTCAAAGGATGAGTTCAACAAACCATCAAACATCCCATAATCCTCTCCAACACAGCAGCGACACGCATAATGAACTCCCATGAAATGGGGCCGTTCTGAGATATGAATAGTTCTGTGCCTGGCATGGTTAACTTTACCCGTCTTCAGGCAAAGACGACAAAAACATCAATCTGAAATGACTCAAGGTGGCTGCAAGAGAGACGAGAACATGAAAAATAAATCTGTAACCAGAAACACAGCTCGTCATCTACCTTCAGAGATGGTTTCTTTCTGCAGGAATGTGTGAGAACATGAGGTGTGGGACTAAAATGAAGTGATACTGGAGGGTATGGACTGGGTAGCACCCGCCCGTCTGACAGGTAGATGAGTGTTCCACCTGAGGAACAACCATCACTTATCCTTGGCCTGCACTGTTGGAAACATGCATTTTGTGTGAAACATATGCTGTCACCTGACGATTAGACATATTTGCATCTCAGAGAAAAACTAAGACCGGGCAGAAATCTGCTGTACTGCACAAAAATGGACAGGCATGTCAGAAAAGGTAGAATTATCTTTCATCATTTGTGACTGAATATTAATCATTAGGTTGTGCAGCAAAAAAACTGCAATTAGATGCAAAGGAAGTATAAATTACTCAAACTTGCCAAACGTCAAAGGCATGTTAATTCATGCTATTTGCTCTGCAAAAATGATAACTAGAAGGAGCAAACAGCAGGTGCAAAACATCAGGCATGAAACAGGCGCAGAGCATCGGTGTCTACTAGGGATGCACCGATATGAAATATTTGGGCGATATTCGATATTAATATCACTGTTATGGCCGATAACAGATATTTGCCAATACCGATTTACTGACATTAATGCTTTTAAAAGCAGCAGATTATGTATAGAATGAACATTATTGAAGCTGAATGTATGTTATTCTGTACACACACCACACACACTTACGCTTCTGGGATGATTACAATCACTGTCACATGACTAAACAAATACACACACACACACCCCTCACCCTCTGAAACAGATAAACAAATGGAAACAAGATGGAAAAAATATTGGCTGTTAATATCGGCCCAGTTTTAATTATCAGACCGATACTGATATGTTAAAAAATGACAAACATCTGCCGATACCGACATTGATGCGAGTATATTACGCATCCCTAGTGTCTAGATTAAAAGGGGCCGTATCATGGAAAATACACTTTTTTGAGCTTTTTAGCTTCTAATATTGTTTCCTCATGAAAAATAACCCCAAACCCATTTCTGGCTGCGTTCATGCAGTTTTCTGCTTCAGCTGCAAATTAAGAATTTTATTTTGAAATTCCTGAAACAACCTAATGCATAAGTTATACATCACTCCATCTTCCTGCTCCCAACATCAGGCCCTATCCCCCCGACCCCCACGGAAGCTAGACTTTGGTCTGAAACCCGTTTCCGCAGACCAGCTTAGGATATGTGGCCTAGGCGACAAGTGTCATGTGACAGACTTGGTAGTCTAGTGGTTAGAGTGCTCATGCAGACCTTTTACCGCTGGGCTACCATAGCCGACACAATAACTAACGAACAAAGCATTTTATTTCTGTATAGAATCAAGCTGATGAAAATGACTCAAGTTTGGGATTAATGGCATCTCAGTAGTGCCTTCGGTAATGTTTTATCATATTCTATGGCCACATTTGCTCTCAAAAGTTTTAAATAGCCTGACATGGAACCTTTAACACATGAACTATTGTTGTTTAAATTAACTGAAATACATGGTGAGTCTAAAATTGAAAACCAATCAATAAAAAATATGGTACAACCTGGTAAAAACATGCAGTAAAAGTAAATAAAATGGTAAAAAAAAAACCAACTACATTTATTTCTTTTTGCTCGTTAAAGAATTCCCTCTCAAACAGTCTGAAATTAAAAGTATTTGCGGACAACTGTTCTATCCCTGTTTTAAATTGTATATCACTCTAATGAAGAAAGATGAGAGCACTGCATTTATTAAATATGTATAGAGAACTGAAGTTCGACAGCTTCTGGATTGTGCCCCTGCAGATGGTACCATCCTGCTTTAAATGACGTCTTATTACAAATAACTATTTCCAGTCTCATTTATTTTGATTAAATAATCACTGCTTGTATTTAACGTGTCGTATCATTAAACAATGTGGCTCAGGGGGTTTTCTCTCATGACTCAGAGTAACATGAAGAGAAAACAGTGACTCAGTAGTTCAGTTTTTATCAAGAAATCTCTTTGCTGAAATGTAACTTAAATTAGGCCATTCGTGTTTTGGCGTCTGCTCATGCAGGCAGCTTGTCTCCGTTAATTATTCAGTCGTTTCGGTTGTTTGGTTTTCAGACGAGGACGAGCAGGAGAAACTAATGTTAAAGTACTGAAAAGGCTAAAAGACAAAACCTGGTGCCAAGAAACGGGAAGTGTAGAAGAAAAGGAAACAATGTCCAAACATATTTCTGTTCAAATGTAAGTTTAGACTCTACAGCATAAAAAATAGATTTTAATAACTGTCAGTCTAATTATTTATTACTTTAAACAACAAGCCCAGATTTAAATAATTTGATCAATCTAATTAAAGTCACAGAAGCATAATTGTACTTAAGGTCAGTGGTTCTGCCTTTAATAAGGAGAGAAATTTTGGTTTAGAAAAACCGTGAGTTTGCTGCTGTTTTTTAATGTAAATTTACCTGTAAAAAAGCTCCAAAGCCAGAAACAACACAAAACTACAACAGATCCACCAAATATCTGGTGTACATATAAGTATTACTTCATTAGAGTTGATAATAATTGGGGGAAGGCTGTATGAGGTATTAGATCAACTTTAGCATCATTTCTCTTCAGGTTTATTCCTGTTTCAAAACACTCAAGGACGTGTGTGTCTGAATATTCTTCAGCAATGATGCAAACAAGTCTCCGCTCCAATATGTTTGTCAATGTGAAAAGACCAAAATGCATACTGCATCGTAGCTCATCACCATCAGTGTGTGAATGTGTGTGTGAAAGGACGAATGATACACTGTAGTGTAAAGCGCTTTGGAGTCCTCCGACTCTGAAAGGTGCTATACAAGTGCGAGTCATTTCTCATTAAAAATGATAAAGATTTACTGATTTACTTCCTGTGGGGCCTCCTTTGGGAGAAATAGTTTATAAATGAGGGGATTGATGAGCAAACAGCTAGTCTGATAGCAGCTAAAGCCTAGTTTATGTTTCTGCGTCAGCCCTATGAGGGAGACGCAGATGCATTGACGGAGACATTTTGACTTGGAATTCTCCGCCTCCTGGGGAGTGTTGCAAAGCAATTCCCCGCCAGGACAAAAGAGGACGTAGCACTTTTCTGGGGTATCCTGTCATGTATCCTGTTTACAGTAGTGTATTTACTATAGTCTTTATATTGTGTTTTTGTACTTCAGATGCTTTGTAACACGGACTCATTTGTCCCTCTTTCTCCTCCACCTCCTCATGCTCTTGCCACCTCTAAACCCACGTTTCCCATCATTTCCATCCACAAAAACAACAACAACAAAAAAAAAACTTAAACACTTTTTTCCAAGTCAAAAACATTAACATGTTCAAACTTTAAGGGGATGCATTCAGGTCTGACCTACTCTCCAAAGTTCTATATTTAAAGGGACAATGTGTAGTTTTTATTGTTAATCTCTGGAAATATTCATCAAGATGTTGTTAAAATTAATTAAATGATGCCCAGCTGTTGAAAAATATTGGTGGCTTCTTAACATATAACCCTAAAAATCAGGTCTAAAATACAGGGAGTGCAGAATTATTAGTTAAGTTGAATTTTTGAGGAATAATTTTATTATTGAACAACAACCGTGTTCTCAATGAACCCAAACAACTCATTAATATCAAAGCTGAATGTTTTTGGAAGTAGTTTTTAGTTTGTTTGTAGTTTTAGCTATTTTAGGGGGATATCTGTGTGTGCAGGTGACTATTACTGTGCATAATTATTAGGCAACTTCACAAAAAACAAATATATACCCATTTCAATTATTTATTTTTACCAGTGAAACTAATATAACATCTCCACATTCCCAAATATACATTTCTGACATTCAAAAACAATACAAAAACAAATCAGCGACCAAAATAGCCACCTTTCTTTGCAAGGACACTCAAAAGCCTGCCATCCATGGATTCTGTCAGTGTTTTGATCTGTTCACCATCAACATTGCGTGCAGCAGCAACCACAGCCTCCCAGACACTGCTGCATCCCTCTGCACGATATCTCACTATGTTTGACCTTTCTGAGCCTGTCAAGTCTTTCTTTTGACCCATTTTGCCAAAGGAAAGGAAGTTGCCTAATAATTATGCACACCTGATATAGGGTGTTGATGTCATTAGACCACACCCCTTCTCATTACAGAGATGCACATCACCTAATATGCTTAATTGGTAGTAGGCTTTCGAGCCTATACAGCTTGGAGTAACCCCGGCTTTCCACAGGAGCCGTCAGCAGCACGTTACTGCAGCAGCACGTCATAGCTGCTGATAGGAGCCGCTGCGGTCAACAGAACCTTTTCCACCGGAGCCGTCAGCAGCACGTTACTGCAGCAGCACGTCATAGCTGCTGATAGGAACCGCTGTGGTCAACAGAACCTTTTCCACTGGAGCCGTCAGCAGCACGTTACTGCAGCAGCACGTCATAGCTGCTGATAGGAACCGCTGTGGTCAACAGAACCTTTTCCACTGGAGCCGTCAGCAGCGCGAGTCGGCTGCGTCTCAGGAGCAGCATGTCGCGGCCTTTACGCGCCGGTTCTATTTTCTACGCGCGACGCCTCTGAAACGGGTCAAGTTCGACATTTTTGGGGAAGGAAAGACAGGAAATCGGACGCGGAAATTGAGAGAAGCTCCCGGGATTTTCAGAATAAAGAAACGTACTGCCTTCTGGTTGCTTTACTTTTAAAAAAAGTTACTAACTGTGCGTCCCCGTGAGAAGTTATCACCTAGCTAGCGGTCTCCTTTGTTTTTCAGGTCCGTATTGGCGATTATGAAACGGACAGAACATAAAACACAAACCATGTTGTAGTTTTCTCCTGCTTGTTGTTGTGTTTACTGACGAAGTCACTCGTGTGACTTCGTGCTCGGTCGGTGACAGCTGCTCCCCTGCTGCTTCGCGTCTCGTGGGAAGGGCCAAGCAGCAGCTTACGCGAGCAAGACGTGCTGCTGACGGCTCCCGTGGAAACCCGGGGTAAGACAACATGCATGAAGAGGATGATGTAGACAAGATACTCATTTGCCTAATAATTCTGCACTTCCTGTACATGGGAGCGGGTCTAAGTCTCAGGGCGACACCATATTAGATTCCATGTTTCCTTCTACGGGAGCCCGTGAAGACAAAACACATTTACTGATTTGTAACAAACGGTTACTAAACTTTCACCATTCATAAATGTTGTTGTTTTACACATTTACCTCTTTACTCTTTGCTACTGACGAAAGGGAGTCTGGCGTGGCTGTCATCTTGCAGAAGTTTGCACTCCCCGGGGCTTTTTGACCCTAATGGGGACCAGTTGGTAAGGTCTTACTCCATACAAAAATACAGCTTGCTTGCAACGATTTAGGCATCTACTGCCCCCATCACCAGGAAAAATACACACTGTCACTTTAAATTAAAAACACTAAATATTACAAACCATTCAGCTTACAAAGCCACCTAAAACATGTTGTAGAAATAAGAGTGAGAACAGATAACAGCTAAATCAACTTGATTATATATAATCAAGGAATCATTGTTACTGGGGAAAGAAATTACACAATACTCAGCATGTTT
This sequence comes from Nothobranchius furzeri, assembly GCF_043380555.1. Classification (NCBI taxonomy): domain Eukaryota; kingdom Metazoa; phylum Chordata; class Actinopteri; order Cyprinodontiformes; family Nothobranchiidae; genus Nothobranchius; species Nothobranchius furzeri. Next base: position 81,208,068 of record NC_091746.1, on the reverse strand, counting down.
GACGGATGAAATGAGGCTGTTCATTAAAATTTGAGCAAACCTGAAGCAATTTTTACAGCAGCTGGGATAAATGAGGAGGCACTAATAGCTGAGGGTACATGAAGAATGTTGGAGCGTTTATCTCCTAGACTTCATTCATCAAGTCAAAGTTGGTTTTTTATGACGCATTTTCAGTAACATTTACTAAATAAGTTGTGGTTTTACATGTGTGCTGTTGTTTATGAATGAAGACTGAGCTGCATGCTGAGGACAAGGCGGAGTCTAAGCTGAAATGAGCAGCTGCACCTGGGGCATTGTGTATGTGTGCTCTCAATAATTACTTACAGAAGCTTAAAGAGCAGGATTTATTATCAGGTCAGTGTCATAACTGTACTCATGGCGCTGCCAGCAGCAAAAAGGAAGGAGTTCGTAGGCGTTAGTTCAGGTTGCTTAGCAACCCACGGAAAGGTGACAAGTGAAATGTGAATCATCGTGTATAAAACTTCTTGTTGGAGTTTCACAGAGCCTCGCGAGTCGCTGGTATCTCTGTGAACTTAAACAAAACTTTGATAGAGATTGTTAGGCAGAGTTATTTGAGGCCTGGAATGTTTCTGCTTCGTCATGGAGCCTGCTGAGAATTCACCAACTCTGATGCTCGTTTTTCCACCTCACACTGATGTTCTTTAGAGAGTGAATAAGACTCCTGTTCAGCTGCCAGCTTTTCCACGGAGAGAGTCAGTGTGTGTGTGTGTGTGTGTGTGTGTGTGTGTGTGTGTGTGTGTGTGTGTGTGTGTGTGTGTGTGTGTGTGTTGTCACAGACCAGGCAGGATGGCCCAGTGATGCTGCCAGGATCCATGACCACAGCTGCTTTAACCTTCACCAGACAAAGTCACAGAGCAGCTCGTTTACTTTTTAAACCAATCAACTCAACAAAAGACTTCTATGTTGAAGTCTCCGAGCATTTGACATGTCTTTGGATTTTAAACCTCTAACGTCTCCCTGTGCGTCTTTTAGATGAGTTCCTATCAATAATTATTATTATATTTCAGTGCATAAAATTTCTGTTTGATTCATGTTTTATTGTCATTGGACACCTCTGCAACAGAGGGCTTTCTGTATGACATCGCCTCGGTCATGAGTCTTTACTAAGTAACGAGTGTTTTTTAAAGCAGCACTAAAGAGTTTTTAACGCTCTAAGCCACATGTGTCAGACACAAGGCCCGCGGGCCACATCTGGCCCGCGAGAGCTTCAAGTGTCTTAAAATAGGTCTATGCTGCTTCAAAGCATTTATTGACTATAAACTACATTTCCCATAATGCATGGCGATTGTGTTCCCAGTGAAGTGACAGTATTTCACCACTAGGTCACAGTGTATCCTAATTCGTGTTTACTTGAGAAAATAACTATCCACAAATTATTCCAAAATGTCCAGGAAGATTGATGCAGATGGAAGGGTGTTTCAACAAAGATGGAACATGCTTATGCTTCAAGCAGAAAAACCTGTATCTTTACGGTCATTAGCGCCATGCTACTAGCATCTGCGTCTGCAGCAGACAAACTGAAAACACTCCTCTTACTCCACCTTCCAGAAATGAGATGATTTAACAACACAAGTCAGTACGACTCTATGGCTGCTGCAGTGTTTATCTTTCCACACTGACACAACTGCATGGTCCAGCTGCTCAGATTCTCTCCATGTTCAGCAGCACAAGCTGATGTGAGCAACTGTTGTCTGTGATGAAGATGAACTAGAAAACACAGGAGTCTCACTGATGAACTCCTTCCTCAGCTCAGAGCCAACCCCAGAGATGCAGGAGTTTCTGGCTGCAACAGGTGAGCATCACGGTAAATTAGACTGGAGCAAACTGAGCTTGCATTATTTTGATTTTATGCACTTTTTCTGCTCCAAAGAATGAAAGGTAATAGGTGAGATTACATTTTCATTCAAGAAAATTACTATTATTATTTTTTTTTTTTTTTGGTCTGTGAAAAAAGATCTCACCTACTTTAAAAACAGGAGCTGGAAACATTACAGATAGAAGAATAGAATAGAGATCAATAGAAAATCCCTTTTTTGTCCCTCAGTGGGGAAAGCTTGGTGTCACAGCAGCAATAACATTCATTAAAGGAGCAACAAAGAGGAGTAAAAAATAAGAATAAACAAGAAAATATAAAATATAAATACTTAAAAGATTCAAAAGATTAAAAAATAAAATGAAATTCTGAATGTATACACATTTTAAGGAGTACAAATATTTTAAAGAATTGAGACATAATAAGTAACGGATACACCGATGTGCTTTATTTAAAATCGGTTCGCTCGTGTGTCATTTGGTTATTCCAGATTCAGTGTTACTGCAAAAATAGGTTTGTTTCCAAATGAAAAGGTTCAACTGTACATAGCTGTAGATAAAGGAAAATGTGCACATTGCCGTCACTTTTTAAAAAATATTTGTTTGGCCCGCGACTTCATCCAAGTTTTTCATTTTGGCCCAGTGTGAATTTGAGTTCGACACCCCTGCTCCAAGCTATTGCCTTCAAACTGGTTTCAGTGGTTCTTGAGCCAGGCACTTGAGCAACTCCACATTGGACAACACTCTGCAAACTTCTGCTAACCAGAAATGGCACTTAACAGTTTTGTGGTTTGCGTAGGAACTCTCTACCTGCTTTACGGCATTGGGGGATCTTTTTTGACGTCAATGTTTATGTTTCTTGCATTGCTACATAGGATTGTGTGGCAAGAAACTGCGCAATTTGTCTATAATTAAGTTGTTTTGCATGTTTGGGGAGGATTTTAGCGAAGCAGATGGATCATTCTTGCTGTGTGGTTGTTTGATCGGACCGTGGGAGGCTTGATAAAAGGTTTTTTTGGAATTTCCTCCGTAAACGGCCGTGAAATATGAAAGAGATGATAACGAGTGGCCCGGACTCTGTGGAGGAAGCCTGGATTCCTGCAGCAACAGACAGTTTGTGAGGCTTATTTTGTTCATGGTTAGTCTTTGTAACTAAGTGTTAATTAGAGGATTAATCTGTTTTCTTTGGCCATCAACCACAGGTGATGTGAATCATGCTGTAACTCTGCTCTGGAGCTAACTGCTGCTATTAGCACGACCAACGCTTTCTCTTTTCAGAAGAGATCGGTCCAACTTTCCTTGAAACTAAATAATTATGGGCCCCCAGACTTTTGAAAGCCTTTAATTTTTCACGAGTAAAAGGTCCAGGGCTTTCAATAAAATAGGAATAAATGTCTCCTCAGCAGATTTCTAAAAAAAATAACAAATTTTTTAATCACCGGCAAACAGGACCAACGTTTTCCATCAACCCAGAGATCATACAGGCTTTAAATAACTTTAACTTTGTCTTTGATACAGATTTTAAGCTTCTAAATTAACCTCCTTCTGTTTCAGACGTTTAAAGGTTTATATATCGGGGATTTTGCCCGTAAGCCTTCTTAAATGTGTACGTCACCTATTGATAGCAGGCCATATTGTGTTTGTTTTTGCCACCCAGCTACTCGCGCATGCGCATAAGGATGAAAGCCGATGTTAACAAAGATCCTCCTATAGCTGTTTACTGTGCTGGTAGCTAATATAAGGGCTAGCAGTTAGCTTTTTCAGTTCACAGACCATCAAGAGGAAGAAGTTTGCTTTTTGGGTTGGCATCAAGGTGGAGCCTGAAAGTCAAAGTAGGAGAGTAAATCTTAGGAGGCAAAACAAAGAACTAAAAGCAGAGTGAACATTGGCGCAACCTACACAATTTTTAAGGACGCTAAAGGAGGTTATGAAATCACAGACTGACGGTGACCTGGCGTTGTTGCTACAGGACTTGTAGTTAATAATATTTTTTTAGTTCAACATTGTGGATCTTTTTGCTTTGTAGCTTATTTAGTATCAGTTAAGCTCGTGTTAGCATTAGCTTGATGCTATTGCTAGCAACAGCAGGCAGGGTTGTTCATTAGTTATAATTCCACTTTCAGAGAGGAGCAGGAAACTTATTGTTACTTTAATTCTTAATGAATACTTTGGCATACAAGCAGCAGCTGTATTTAGACACTGAAACATACATTTATTTATGACAGATCTAATGCACTAAAGCCAAGTTTTAAATTAAAGTCAAAACTAATAAAGCTAATTTAAGATTCAGTGTGACGTAGATCTGTGTGGCTTTTTCTAATCCGAGCGTTTCCCCGTCTCTATTCTATCAGCGGCTAATGCAGGGCAGGAGACACACAGCAAAAAACAGTTTCTCTGAAGCTGTTCTTAAAGCTATCTGTAACAGGTGAGATCATGATTATTTATAACCTTTCAGCATTTTTAAATAATTAACACTGTTTTCAGAGACAATAAGCCACCAAAAAGGGAAATACATTTTTTTTCCCATTCATAATAAAACCACCTTTGCAGAGCCTGATTTCACGCTTTAAATGTGTACATTTAACTAGAGATGTTAGGTAATTTGATTTTATCCCATATTACCTTAAAGGACGACACACCCTTTGATAGAGAGAGAGAGTAAATTGATTATTTGTAATGTCCATGTGTGTGTGGCTCAACCAGCCCCCACTCTGCTTCAGCCTCAAAGCTTTCTCCTCACCTGCTCTGTATACCTGCATTCTCCAATTATCTGGTGGATAATATTTAACCTCCATAACCCTGGAACCTGAAATAAACACACATGACAACAAGGAAGACATTTTACACTGAATTAGCCAAATGAGGGGGAGATCACCATGACACATAACTCTCTCCAGAGCTAGCTGCCAGGCGACTCCCCCAGCCCCCAGAGTCTTCAGTGGTTTTATTCACCAAATGGATGGGGGAGAAGGCGGGGCCTTCTCAAGTTACAGAGGTACAGAGTTGTCTCGGTTAACATCCTTGCTCAACCTTTTTATGAACAGCCAACACAGAGATTCATGATGTGTAATGGGCATCTTTTAGGTCTCAAAAAGGTACATTTATAAAAATACCCAACAAGAGACAAACCTGGAGGATGTGTGATGTTTAAACTGATGCACATTTTAAACAAGCAACTACCCAGATAGAAAAAAAATTCAAGATCTGTAGCAGCCTTCCCCCACATAAACAAAAGTTTTTGCGGCTTCTAGCTTTCAAAGCTAAAAATAACACCAGTGTTTGGAACACAAGATAAATCATCCTGGGATTAATTTCAGTAAAAGCCCTGAATGCCTTCCAGCTGGAGAGAAACAAACAACTTGCATCATGATGCTGTGATTTATGTCCAGAACTATTTAGAGATCGGCGGTCGTAGTAGTTCATGAGGCAGGATGGCAGCTTTATGGACAGACTGGCAGGATTCAGAGACATGAGATCAGCTACCTGCTCTGCTGCAACCATCTATCCATCACCAACAGTCGACCGGGCCTGAAGGACATAAGGATGCAGCACCGAGAGGCAAGAGTCTGCCATCGGTGGAGGCGGAGTGAAGGAGATAAGAAGTGATTTTATTGAATTTGCACAGCTGGGGTCCTCTTTATTCTCAGTTTTGCCATGTGCTGGTGTGGGTTAGATTCCCAGTGATGATGGCAGTAATTTATTCAGCCAGCTGAAGCAGGTTTCATGTTTTTACATTTTAGTTTTATTGATTATTTTCTGCAAAATATTTTGTGTCTCTAAAGATTTTTGACTTAGATCATTTCCAAGCAGCATTTTAGTTGATTTACTCAGCTCACCATGGATGCAGTTTGGGGGTGGGGGGTGGGGGTATGTCCCACTTTTTCCAAGGTCACTTTTTGTTCCCTACACTTTGTACCATTAAAAAACAATATTACTCTATATTAAACAGACACTGGTTGAGCACTAGGACCAAGCGGAAAACAACCGCTTGTGTTGAAGCCCGTTTCCCATTAGAACCGTCCATAAACTCTCATCTATTGGCTCTGCTGATACTTGCTAATGTGTGATTGGCCACCTGTGTACTTGACAGTTCTTCATTCCTGACATTGCATAAAAGAGCCCGACACTCCACCCCCGTCCTCATGCCGGTTGTGTCCCCTCCACTTCTTAAGTCAAAACTACGTCCATGCAGCTCACCTCACATGGACTCACACTGGCTAAATAAACAAAGAAAGCAAAAAACACAGATTAGTTCTTATATTTTAAACTGTTAATTTAAAACGGTTTGAAAACATCGTACTGGCAAGAGCAGCTAAAAAGAAGAGAGAAGAAGAAAATATCTTTTCTATTGCGCCTCTCAATATAAAAAATCACAAAGAAACCGCTGAGACCGGGATGGAAACCTGCGCAAAACTACATGCCGGTTTAACACGTACTACCAAGTCTGTTACGACACTTGTCTCCTAGCCCACACTTCCTAAGCTGGTCAGGGGGGGAACAGGTTTCAGACTATAGACTAGCTTCTAAGGGAGGAGCAGGAAGATGGAGTGACGTACAACTTATACATTAGGCAGTTTCTGGAATTTCAAAATAAAATTCAAAATCTGCAGCTGAAACAGGAAAATGCATGACTGGTTTGAGGGTATTTTTCATGGGGAAACAAAAATAATAAATGCTAAAAAGCTCCAAAAAGTGGATTTTCCATGATATGGCCCCTTTAATGTGTTGGGTTTTTCCAACATGCCAATCTATTTATTCTATCATCAAAACAAAAAGGCAAGGAAGTACACATGAAATCATTACTACAAGGATAAAATAACATGTTTTGTTTCATGAACACTGAAAAGGGATGGGAAGTATTCCAAACTTATTTAGTCCACCCCTTCTTCTTAGCATGAATAATGATAACAAGTAAAGAAAACATGCAGAACACCCCTTCTGCAAGGTAAATGGGTATGACCTGAATCTGACGATTACCACCATGCCTGACTCTTCTTTTTAGCTGTAGCTACTACGGTAAGATCTAGCTATAGGTCTCCTTAGCTAGGCTTCCTACTTCCGTTATTTATGGGTATTTGTGAGTATTTCAGTTATTTAACCTCTTCTAGAGCAGGGGTGTTAAACTCAAACTCACAAGGGGCCGAAATGAAACTCTGGGACGGAGTCGAGGGCCAAACTTAATATTTTTTGAAAAAGTGACGGCAAATTTGCCCATTTTCTTCATCAACATATATGCAATTTTGAACCTTTAAATTTGGAAAACAAACTTATTTCTGCATTAACACTGAATGTGGAATAACCAAATTACACACGAGCAAGTCAGTTTTAAATAAAAGGCATCAGTGGTGTTCATTACTTGTGGTATAATCAGCATTTTTAAAATCTATTCAGGATTTATGTTTTCTTGTTTATTCATTTTTCTTATTTTTATTCTCCTTTTTTCTCCTGTAATACGTGTCATCGCTGCTGTGACGTCTAGCTTTCCCCACTGAGGAACAATAAAGGGATTTTCTATTCTATTCATCTATCTGCAGCCTTTCCACTTCCTGTTTACTGTAGGTTAAATCTTTTCTCACGGGCCAACAACAAAATAAAAATATCATTTTATCTTAAATGAAAATGCAACATCTCACCTGTTAACTTTCATGTTTTGGAGCAGAAAAAGAGCATCAAACCAACATATTTAAAGCTCAGTTTGCTCCACTGGTTTACTGTGATGCTCACCTGTTCCAGCCAGATACCTGCATCATGGGGTTGATCTGAGCTGAGGAGGAGACTCCTGTTGTTTTGTTCATCTTCATCATAATAATGACAACATTAGATGACAACAGGAGCTCACATAGGTTTGTGCTGATGAACATGTCTGAGCAGCTTGAGCACGTTGTTGTGTGTCGGGGAGGAAACACAACTACAGCAACCACAGAGTCGTGCTGGTTTGAGCGTGTCGCTGCTCGCTGGAGTTATATCAGCTCTGTCTGGACGTTAGTTGGAAAACTTTCTCTTTCAGTCGTGAACACATTACTGAGCGGCTAGAATCTCCGTTTCTGGGCTTCAACGTCAGAAAATAGCTGAGTGAACTCAGCACTGAGTGAGAGGAGTGTAGTTTGTCCGAGACAGCAAAGCATCATGGAAGTTGAAGTCTTTGCTGTAAAATCGGCCAGCGGGACAGTTTTAATATATTTTTGATATTTATCTCGCGGGCCACATAAAAATGCTCCGCGGGCCGCATCTGACACATGTTCTAGAGGATTGCATTGGTCTGGTCAACAAATACTGTGTCCTACTAATACTCAGACTATCACAGTCAGCTGTGGGTGAGATGGATTGATAGAAAGCAGGAGCTCAATGAGCAGCTTAGTGGTGTCATTAACCTCTAATAAGGAGAAAGAGCTAAAAGGAGGTAGAAAACGAGCCAAGAGGAGAAGACAGGTCAATAAAGTCATTATCAGCAGAGCAGGATCCACTCCCCTGACACATACACTGGTGATCCTGATGGAAACAGTTCAATAGCAGATATTCAGCATCAACTTTTCAGGTTTCACTCAGAACTCATAGATCAGTAAAAGTTCAATGAGCAGCAATATAAGGTTTGGTCACACTTGTTGGGTTAAGACTCCTCTCTCAAACGAAACCAACAACAGCATGTTTATATTTTTATACTTAGAATCTGAGATCTACTTGAAACATGTTTAGATTTTCCTTCTCAGAGTAGACCGTTTAGAAAAATAAATATTGTAACTGATTTGCTAATTTATTTACTTCATTTTTTAATTTTGTAAAACTTAAAACAGTGATCACCAACTAGTGGCCCGTGGGCTAGATCTGGCCCGAAACCCGCCAGAGTCCATCTGTCCTTACTTTATCTCACTCGTGTGTTTTCAGATCGTTTCAAAGAAAAAAACAACAACTAATTTTTCATGAATGTTGCCATAATTAAGTCTTAAGACACTTGGTGATTAATATATTTTTAAAATGTGGGGCTGATAAAGTGTTTTTACATGAAGAACAGCCTTTTCTGTCTTTTTTTTTTTTTTGCTGCAAGAATCAAACTGCACCTGTGGCGTCATGAAATTACAGGCTTCAGATTATTAACAGGTCTGCTTTTCCCAGGCTCTGCACTAATTTGTGCTCTTTGTAGCAGTCTGCTTTAGTCATTACATCAAATGTGGTGGTTGCAGCTGTGTTTGTGGATCAGAGCTGCATTAGGACCGACAAAACCCAAAGTAGACGTTAATTATGTTTCACAAACAGATGCAGATTTCCTCTTGACAGTGATTTAAGTTTTTACTGTATGAGGGATCAATGCATAGACTGAGATCTGTTATGACAGGTTATTATTTTCCCCTCCAGGTAAAACAAGTATTTCACTTACTGCTGCTTGTGGCTCAGCTCTGTCTCCTTGTTCACCAGGTCCTGCTTCAGGCTAGCTAGCATTTCCACAGAGACGTCCACCTGTCGAGAAAGCTCAGAGGCCTTGTCCTCCAGGTCTTGTTTCTCCTGGCTCAGCCGCTCACTCTCCAGCTTGGCCCGCTCCAGCTCAGAGCTCTTCCTCTCCAGCTCCGCCTGGAGACGACCTACACGGGCCGCTATTTTCTGCTCCACCTACAAGGCAAGAAGGAAAAAGATCTGATGTCCATCTCTAATCAATTCGCTGCATGAAACACCGCTGGTTATGTAGTTCAGGTCAGAAAATGAGATGAGGCAATAACCTGTCAGTAAATGTTTTATATGCACAATAACTAGATTTTAAACAGTTGGTACATAAAGATAAATACACAAAATTGTGTAGATGTTGACCTGAACATGTATCATACATACATTAATTATCTGAACTCCTGAGTAGGGTCAGCGGGTGCTGCTGCCCAACTCCAGCAGTCACAAAACAAGACGCACCTTAAGTTTCCAGTCTGTCACAGGGACACATGGTGACAAACATCCAATCACACACTGACTCATGCCTATAGGGGCAATTATGAGCCTGCAATTAACCAGAACATGCATACTTTTAGTTTGTGAGAGGACACCAGAGTACCAGGAGAAAACCCATGCATGCATGAAAAAAGCACGCCAACTCCACGCAGAAAGGCTGCAGCCGGGATTTGAACCTGCAACCTTCTCGCTGTGAGGTAACAGTGCTACCAACTGCATCGCCATGCAGCCTTAAAGCAGAAATCCAGAGGTTTTCTCAGAGGACACCATCTAGAGGTGTAAAAATGAGTTGCACCTTAAGCCACACTCCCTACTGTGATTATGGCTGGAAGAATGTGCTGGATTGACCAATATTCATCAAGCACCCTCAGATGATGAGGAATCACTTTGAAAATTCAGCAAACACCAACGGTCAAGCACACCGGGTCCACAATGAAGAGTTTCACATCATTATAAACTGACAGGACCCAAAAAAAGATGCATTCAAGTTGAAATGCCCACAAGGAAAAGACAACTGTGCTCTAAAAGATGTCTGAAGGAAAAATAACTGAATTATAAGGCTGCAATAACAATGAATTTCTCAGGTGAAGTCAAGACAGGCTTTCAACGCTGGACCAAGTGTCAGGCATGGTGGTGGAAGCATCATGCTGGGGTGCTGATGCACTGCACAAAGTAGATGGATTAATTTCCCCTGAATTCATAGGCTAGATGACTGAAATGTGGACACAGCTCAGGGTTTGAAGTATGGGGGAAATGAGGGAGCTTGGCTTCCCCGAAAGGGTGATCGGCTCCCCTGGAATCCCTCAACTGAGACACCCAAGGTGGTGTCCGAAAAATGATGCTGTCCTTATTTTTAATGGGGGAAAAAAACAGCCTGGGGACAAATGGTCTTGAACAATTAAAACATGATTAATCAAGATTAATTAATTACAAAGTTTTACAAAGTTTGGTCAGTTTTGAGTGTTTTCTAAAATTTTACTTAAATCCCAGAACTGATACGGCCTCCGTGGCCCTGATGAGTGTATGGGAACCTCTGACAGCAACTGCATTGTTCTTTTTTGCTAGCCATAAAAACAGCTTGGAGGCAATTATTATTCACTCTATAACCCCTATGATTAGGAAATACATGTCTGATTGCAATTACAGCGACGCTAACCTCCTAACAGGCCCCATCTCAGCTGTTCTCAGGTGGTCACCTGTAAAAGTGTAGCTCCCGTCTCACATTCAGTGTGTGGCTCTAAACAGCCGTCATTTTCTCTCTGCTGCTGAGGGTCTTAGAAGCAGAAAAGTGTCAAGAAGAGTGCTCTTGTTAGTTTAATGTCCAAGCTGAAGACAACGGGGGATAAGTGTTTCCCCTGATTGCTTCGGTACAGTACAATTACCCCTCTCTAGAAATCAAGCTGACACTGTGAGGAAGTACATACGCACCAGAGTCAGGATCTTAAACACTTCTTCTTGATGAAGTTGATTCTGATAACAACAGTGATCCAACTCACCTCCTCAGACAGTTTCTCCAGCCTCTCATCCAGCTCCAGCCGTTCAAACGCCCGCGCTTTCAGCCTAGCCAGGCCCTCCTCATAGGCTGCCTCCACAGCACTAGCTGCCACATTAGCTGCCACAGCTACAGCTGTGTTGGGGCTTCCATGGGGATCCGTGGATGCCATTGCTTTCTTCATAAAAAGCTCCCCCAAGGGGAACTCCACATTTGGAATACACCTGGCTGCTGAGTTGGAGTTAGCCGGGGCCAAACTCAGGTCGTCTGGACAAGGAAGCTCCCGGCAGGGAAAGCGCCGCTCGTTTAGAGCTGAAGGGCGAAGCGGCTCAAAAGGGTCGTTGTTGTTGGCGGGCGTGAGGAGAGCTCCCTCGGCCACTAGGGGCAGCAGAGCAGCAGCGTCGCACACACTGTTGGACTTGGAGAGGACGTAGAGGGTCTCATACGTGTGGTTATACTCCAGATGGGCGCGTAAGGATGACAGGCTTCGGAAGCGCTTGTGCTCCCCGCAGCGAGGACAGCGGTAGGGCAGGTCCAGAGAGGCCATTCCGTGCAGCAACCGCCGGAGGAGAGGGGGCGCTCACGCAGCACGGCCGCAGCGCCAGTATGAGGGCACAGTGGTCAAACACCTGTTGGATCCTGTTATGGCTGGAACAGGACAAGTGTGGTAGTATGAGGAGGAGAGGGGATCTTCTGCCATAGCTGCTTCTCCCGAGGTCCTAAACCAAGAAAGAAAATATATTAGATTTAAGTTTCTCAGGTGAACATAAAGAAGGCCTATTTCAATAAATAAATCTGGTCTCTGGAATGAATGCATGCCTTGTGAGTCGTTCTCTGTGGCAAAAACAAAAGCTCTGGCGCTCTGCCAGGGGTGGGGTAGGGGTGGGGTGGCAGGATTTAAAGTCTTACTCATTGATATTCATGACAAGCAAAGGCCTTGCCTCTGATTGGCTAACAGCAATGCAACTCTTCTGCTGCCTTTCTTTGTTCTTCTTTCTTGGGTAAAAAATGGCAAATGGCCTGTATTTGTATAGCGCCTTCTTAGGGTTCTACAACACCCCCCCCCCCCCCCCACCCCCAACGGCCCTAACACAATCAGTCATTCACCCATTCACACGCTGGTGGAGTAGAGCTACGATGTAGCCACAGCTGCCCTGGGGCACACTGACAGAGGCGAGGCCTGCTGAACACTGGCACTGACCCCGGGTTTCCACGGGAGCCGTCAGCAGCACGTTACTGCAGCAGCACGTCTTGCTCACGTAAGCTGCTGCTTGGCCCTTCCCACGAGACGGGAAGCAGCGGTCACCGACCGAGCACGAAGTCACACGAGTGACTTCGTCAGTAAACACAACAACAAGCAGGAGAAAACTACAACATGGCTCCAAAAGGTTTGTGTTTTATGTTCTGTCCGTTTTATAATCGCCAATACGGACCTGAAAAACAAAGGAGACCGCTAGCTAGGTGATAACTTCTCACGGGGCCGCACATTTTTAAAAGTAAAGCAACCGGAAGGCAGTACGTTTCTTTATTCCGAAAATCTCGGTAGCTTCTCTCCATTTCCGTGTCCGATTTCCTGTCTTTCCTTCCACAAAAATGTCGAACTTGACCCGTTTCAGAGGCGTCGCGCGTAGAAAATAGAACCGGCGCGTAAAGGCCGCGACATGCTGCTCCTGAGACGCGGCCGACTCGCGCTGCTGACGGCTCCAGTGGAAAAGGTTCTGTTGACCACAGCGGTTCCTATCAGCAGCTATGACGTGCTGCTGCAGTAACGTGCTGCTGACGGCTCCTGTGGAAACCCGGGGTAACGGTCCCTTGACCAACACCAGCAGGTAAGGCGGGCTGCATGGTGGCGCAGTTGTTAGCACAGTTGCCTCGCAGCAAGAAGGCTGCAGGTTCAAAACTCAGCTGTGGCTTTTCTGCGTGGAGTTGCGTGTTCTCCCCATGCAAGCGTGGGTTTCCTCTGGGTACTCCGGTTTCCCCCACAGATCACAACATGCCCTATGTCACTTTGGATAAAAGTGTCTGCCAAAATATAAACATAAACATAAGTGTCTTGCCCAAGGACACAAGAGCAGCATTCTCTGGTCGGAGCCGGGATCAAACCTGCAACTTTCTGATTACTGGACCTCCTGAGCTACTGCTGTCCCCAAAAAATGCAATGCTGATGTTTTATCTCCACAAATAACACAACCCTGAAGAAGTTCTGCCATGTTGTGGAGTTGCTAATGCTAACACTTAGCTTCTGCGTGCTCTGCACTCTCCTCGACCCTAAATCAACAACACCCTTTCCCATCGTGAGCCAAGATGGTTAAGAATGCAAACCTTACTCTGTGATGTAAATCAGAAGTGTTATTTTTTTTCTTTTGACAGCTAATGCAGGAAATGGGATAGAAAACTATGTTCCCATTCGCCATGCCTGTGAAACTCAGAATGACCGATCGTCTTTCAAAAATAATAAGTACTAAACGTGTCTCAGTGAATCTTCTTTGTAATACCAGCTACTCTGGCTAATTTGTTGAGGTGGTGCCATAATTGGCAGTATTTCTGTTTAAAGGTCTAGATAACCTGCATGTTAACCTAACACTTTGGTAAGGATTTTCCAGGTAGGAATCTTAATTCTTACTTTTTTTTTTTTTTTTTACTCAGAAGAAACTTTTTACTTTTGTGAAAAGGTAAGAATACTTTTATGTTTGGAACCGTACTTAAGGCAAGAGTTTATTCTGCTGTAGCACAGGTATGGATTATAGGGGCTAATTCACTTTTGCTAGTTTAATTTGAAAGGACAAAGTTTAACATTCAATAATGAAAAATAATTTAACTTTAAAGTAGACCTCCAGTTACTGATGGGTTAGAGGTAAGCTGACCTTAACCCTCCTGATTGTTTTCCATAGAAAATCCCTAACTAGTTAGGGTGGCATATATAAAGTGCATTTTTGGCTAGAGGCAGGTGATAAAAATACCTGCAGGCTAAAACGTTTTTTTGTCTCCAGAAATTCTTTACTGCTGCTACATTTTTCTTCTATTTGTTCATCTGCTGACAGGAACTCAATAGATTTTTCCCCCCAAGAACACGGACGTAACATCTAATAAAATCTAAAAGTAGAAAACTGTAGCACCTTTACCTACTGGTGGAGATTTTAAAAAACAGCACATTTTAATGTTTAAATGCATTTATGTAAAAAGTATAAAACTAAAACTGACCTGTTAATTTACAGCAACAAAAAATGACACTGATGAGGTAATTAACTGTGCCAAAGTGTCAAACTCAACATGGACTCCAAGCAAAACATTTTACTTCTGACCATAATAATAACCAGTCCATGATTTTCATGTTTTACTATAAAGGAATAATGATCTACATGCTAGAGGTGAGGTAACAAGAGTCTGTCAGTAAGGTTAAGGCATGCTCCTGCACATTTGAGCTCCCTGATGTAGTCAGAATAAGACAAGAGAAGAGTCGGGGAATGGAAATGGATCCATTAGTGAGAGTGCTTGCTGCTGCAGATGTCATTTTCCAGCCTTAAGCCGACCAGGTCAGACGGGGAAATGTTAACACGGGGATCTAGTAACCCACATTAGATGGAAAATACTCCACTAGCCGAGCCTGAGCCTCCTCCTTCAGCTCTTTCTTCTGCACTTTATTAAGATGCTGCATTACATGTGATGCCCACAGACAGCAATATGTGCTAACCTCTAAACTAATTAAGCAATATCACATGAGAGGGAGTGCGTTGTTGCTGAATATCAGCATGGGTGTGATTCGGTCGTAGACACGAGGCCGCAGCCCGAGTGCCGTAGATAATCACACCCGTGCTGATATTCAGCAACAACGCACGACCTCGAGTGTGATATTACTTTTATACAACAGGTCAACCTGCTCATTTTATTTTTATAAACAATAAGCAACAACAGATTATGAATTGTTCATTTATTTAATCATTTATCAGGCTCCGCCAACACAAATAGTCCCAACACGAAACAGAGACTCAGACTAGGCTGTTGCTAGGTAACAAACATTTTCTACAAAGCACTGTGACTTTACTTTGTATCATTTACGATTATCTGAATGTTTCCGTGTGAGCCATTTGAAAACATTGTTAGCTGGTATAAACTCTGGGTCCTGCATTAAATTCCACGAGCGGCTCACCGGCGGCTCCAATCCCGCCCGAAGTCCGAGGTAGCAGCTGATGCTGTAGAGCTCGCCTTTAGCTGTCCGGACCGAGCCATAAAACACCCTTAACACTGTGTTCAGTCTTCTTAACTTGCTGAAAGTTCACTTGGATATTTTTGAGATTGAGCCACGTCTGAAAGCAGTTCAGAGCCCAGGCTGTCTGCCTCACAGTATTGACTTCATTTTTGCTCTTCTAATTCGTCGAGGTCCGCTGTTGACATGTCAGCACACCTGGTTTGCGCTGATGTATTCGGTCCGCTTTCTGTCCCTTCAGTGCCAGAGTCTGATGACCATTCATGTTGTAGATCGAATGTTATCTGAGGAAACATGTCCATATTTGCTGTGCGAAGTCGGACAAAATCCAAGAATTAACGGAAGTAACGTTAATGATTAACTGAGAACACCTGCGCACAGCGGAGTGATACTGTTTGTAAACAGTCCCAGTGCTGTTACAGTCCAATATCAGCACTCTTGGAAAGTCTCTTGACCAATCAAATCACTCGATCGGAACTAACTGTTGTATAAACATGCAATTTAGTCACTTTTGCATTCATAAAACATCAGTTTGTTATATTAGACTTATTTTAATCTTCATAATTTTGAACACAACGCAGCATCAATCCAGCCAGAATGTTTGTTTATCCAGATTTCATAGCTCCCTTGTAGAAAAGTAAGAATTCAGCCCACCAGCATCTATTGATTCTTCTTCACAAAGTCTAATTTCTGATCAAACACCAGCTGTGACAATAAAACCTGGGCTCTTTTCTGCAGTAAAATGGATATCTCAGTAAAGTGTGCTTCCAAACAATATCTGTGACAGGATACAGAATTATAGAAGAATTTATGTTATAAACTTGATCAGTTTAGCCACCAGTCTAGGATGCTATTTGTTCGACAAGCTCTTAAGGTTAGAGCATAAAAGCCAGCAAACAAGAGAAGGTTTAGGGTGACTGGATTGAGTTTTGTGTCTTCCAACATGCTGCAGTAATAAACAGCATGTTGTTATTGTAGCTGCAAAAAGAAATCTTATGTATTTAGAAAATACCAAATTTGAAAGTAAAAGTTTAATTTTACACAATTCTCTACGTGTGACTGCAGACATGTTTAGATGCAAAGCAAATACAGCGTGAGGTTGGTCTCAGTAAAAGCAGGTAACAGAAACTGAGTATTTCATGTCCAAGAACAAAAAGACAACATATTTCCAGAGCTTGGACCATTTTATGGTGCCGTTTTCTGCCAAAAAGACGAAAAGGTCCCTCAACTGTTGCCTGAGTAGTAAATCATCAACTCTGTTGTTTTTGTTTAACATTATGCCATTTGGATTCTTATAACTGGGTAGAAAACAACATCCAAGACTGAAGACAGGCTCCAAAGTTTGTATTTTTTCTGTCTCAGAACGTTCTACAGCAGCTGCTGATGAGGGAAGCAGCAGGCGCTGAGGGTTTAATGACAAATCACAGATGCAGGCCATTCGTCAGACTGGGCACACACACTGGAAATCAAGAGTCTGTTATTAGAAGTCTGGTGGAGCTGGTACTGGCAAGTCAGGCTCACTTATTAAACAAGCAGGACTTCATTGAGCTGATCACTAAGCTGCAGCATTCCTGCAGAAGGTGGGGAACATGAGCTACTGCAATAGTTTAAAGGTTAGTTATTGTTTATATATGAAATTGCAACAACTAACAGTTTAGTGGTGGATTAGTAAGTGTATTAAATTTAGAAGGACATTTCTCAAAGTTCTTTGAAGGGGCCATGTCACGGAAAATACACTGTTTTAGGCTGTGAAATTGTTATTTCCTCATGTCAGCTGCCTTTATGCATTTTCCTGTATCCGCTGCAAATGTTACTTAGAACATTTAGAAACGCCTGAATGAAAACTACTTGTGTCATCAGGCATTTCTCCTCTCCCTACGGTCTCGGTTCTGAAACCTGGAGATATTCTGACAAATTACTTTAGCATCAACGAAAAAAGCAGCATTGATGCAGCTTTAAATTCACTGTTTCTAAATTCCTAATACCAAAAGATATGACAGAACCCCCCCCCCCCCCCACCCCCACCCCCCGCAAATCCATAATTCACGGTTTTGTAAAAAAAAAAAAACAGTGCTTCTTCTGGTCTTTGAACGCTGCTTCATACATCAGAGCTTCTCTCCTGGTCCTCTGATTGTATTAAATTACAGGAAGCTTTGACAGAATAAAACTTTTAATGTTATTAACACAGAAATGATAGATGTGACGTAGACTGGCGCTTCCTATTGGGGCTGGCAGAGTAGCGGGCCGCCATGTTAGATGGGTCTCCATTCTCCCCCAGTGCATTTATTTCTACTGAGGAAGGTGCTAACCCAACTAAAAAAACACACATTGATTTTATCAAAGCTTTTTCACAAAATCAGACACATGGTATGGCATGATGTAAGTAAAAAAATAAACTAAAATATTTCATTCCAAATGGTAGGCTGCACAAAAAAACGGGCATTGCTGCTCACTCTGCTTTCACTCCAGTAGTGTTTAGCTAGTGAGAAACCCACCCAATATGGTGGTGACTAGGGATGTGTATTGGTGAAATTTTGGCGATACGATAAGTATCACAATACAGGGGAGACGATACAACATATCACGATATATTGCGTTACATTCAGTCAGACGATATTAGCAATTTTTTTAGACTGAATTTTTTGTAGGAATTTTCAATAAACAGTCCAAACTAGGGCTGGGTGATGTAACCTAAGATCAGTATCACGATATATTGAGAATTTCACCTTGATAACGATAAATGGGCGACAGGTATGCACAGAAACAAAAGTTGTCCACTAGATGGGGCTGTCACATGTATTACTTGAGTCACATTTTTACGTGACTCAAGGTGGTACAGCTTCTTAAAGGGATGTGAACGTTACCAACCTGCACATCTTTTCATTTCTTTATTATCAAATTTATTGACATGGGAAAAATGATCACGATAAGAGTCAGAAATTTTGATAACGATACATTTTCGATTTATTGCCCAGCCCTAGTCCAAACTGATACGTAACATTTTTAACGTGAGTTATCTGAAACATAACAGAGGGATTTACATTTCAATGGTGGAAACAAAACACATTGCTCACTGCTGCCGACTAGTGGTCTGCGTTTGAATTGCACCAAAAGAAAAGAAAATACACAAATATGTGCATGTAA
This sequence comes from Nothobranchius furzeri, assembly GCF_043380555.1. NCBI lineage: Eukaryota > Metazoa > Chordata > Actinopteri > Cyprinodontiformes > Nothobranchiidae > Nothobranchius > Nothobranchius furzeri. The sequence goes on along the minus strand of NC_091746.1, from coordinate 81,189,466 downwards.
ATTCTTCCAAAAATTTGATACATGGATTTTGAAAATCAATAAAAAAATCACAGGATAAAATATCACGATATATTACCATATCAATATTTTCTATATACAGCTTTTGAATATCGATACAATATCACAGGATAAAATATCACGATATATTGCCATATCGATATTTTCTTACATCCCTAGCGGTGACACTGTTACAGTCTCCAGCACCCAATGGCACATCTACGTGCACATGTCTGTGGTTGTTAATGTCCGTGGATGCCTTTAGGTGCTGATAAGTGACATCACTCAACGCCGAAATGCTTGCTATATGCTGACGTCTTAGCGAAGGGTAGATTTTTGTATGGAGACACAACAGCTGGGAGCACCAAACCATCACATCCCGGAAACTTTTCTAACTCACAGACATTTCCTGAAACTCCTATAGTGGAAACAAGGCTTATGACTCTTTACTTGTGCCTGCATACATCAGGGCTCTGACCTGGAAGGTGGCTGAACTCCCTATTTTTATCACACCAAGAGAAGGCTTCTGAAGGTCACAGGTGAATATAGCGCCAAACTGAACCGAATGACAAAAATATACGACAAGCGTTAGAAGGAACAAGATGTTACAAGTTCACAGGAGTAGGACGGATGGGAAAAAGAAAAGTGTTTTATCATAGGAAAGCTTATCGGGAGGTACCACTTACACTATTATTTAAATAGATAGTTTTTACTTATTTATTCTCTATTTTGATTATATGAAAATTTGTGCAATATTTTAATGTTAATGTTGGTTTTTACAGCCCAGATTCAAGTACAACAGGCTGTGCCAACCTCCACTAATAACAACTTCATATTTTAGTCGAGTTTAACCTCTATAAAAAGTATTTTTGGCAGCACTAGCAAGCGCTGCTTACTTTTGTCCTTTCATGGAAAAACCCAGTTTTTATATTAATAAAGGTCCTCCACTCCTGCAGTTGGACCTTTTTTATATTGTCATTCAAATCCAAGCTCTCCAGGTTGTTGCACTGAGCCTTTTGAAAGAGCAAAATCAACAGAACAAATTCCTGCACAACTGGAACCATCAGATGTTTGTCCGTAGCAGGTTATTTACTCTAGCCAGCTTTGCTTTTTGAAATGTGCTGTGATCAGGAGGCGTTCCAAGTGTCGGAGTAAACAGCACTTCCCACAGTTTTAGTGTTTGTTTCTGCAGGGTTTATTTGGGCCTTCAATCCCTCTGACCTCATCCAGCTGCATTTTAAGTCTCTTAATGTAGCATCAGCCTGGAGAAACAGCATGTTTTGACAAAAACTTGGATGTGGCTCATCATCGTCCTTGCTATTTAAATAAAGTGTTCTCTGTGTTTTAAAGTGACAGTGTGTATTTTCCTTGTCGATATGGGGTAGTAGATACCTAAATCATTGCAAGCAAGCATTATTTTTGTGTTCAAGTAAGACCTTACCAACGGATCACCATTAGGGTAAAAAAATCCTTGGGAGTGCAACCTCCAGCAAAGTAACTACACATTGTCACTTTAATAAAGTATTACTTTTGTGTTGTTGATTTTGAAAGTAAAAATGTGTTAAAGCAACACCAACGAGCTTTTAACACTTTAAGCTATTGCTTTCAAAATGGTTTTAATGATTCTTGAGGCAGAAATTTTACCAACTACCCATTTGACAGCACTCTAGAGCCCCCTGCTGACCAAAAACCACACTCAACAGTTTTGTGGACAGGTAGATTCACCAGGAGGAGGTCTCTACCTGTTTTTATGGCTGTTAACTGCTCTGCTGATAGCTAAAATGAGGGCTAGAAGTTAGCTTTATTAGTTCACCAACCTACCATAAAAAGCTCAAGAAGAAGAAAAATAAGAATTTAGCTTTTCTGTTGGAACCTCGAAGTAAAAGTAAGAGAGTAATGTCTTTGGAGGCAAAGCAAACAAGTTAAACCAGAGTGAACAATGGTGCAGCCTACACTAGTTTGAGGGAGCTGAAGGAGGCTACCTACAAAATTACAAACTGATGGTGACCTAGCTTTGTTGCTATTGGACTTGGTCCAACAGTGTGGATCTTTTTATTTTGTGGCTAATTAGTTTTGTTTGACTCATGCTGGTGTTAGCTTGTTGTGAGCGCTAGCTACAGCTGGCTGCTGCAGGGTTGTTTACGACAGCTGTAATTCCGCTTTCCACCAGTAGGAGGGGAAGCAGGCAACTCTTTAATTGCTTTAACTTGTCAAAGTTCATGTGATGACCTCTATGAGATGAGAAGCTCCTGTTTAACAAACTCAGTTTAGGGATTTTTGCCTTTCTAAATCCTTAGGCTTTAATATGGAATTGGTCTACCCTTCCACAAGGTTTAGGAGTGGGTTCATGAGAATTTTTGGGCAATTCTTCAAAAAGCCCACCTTTTTAAGTTCAGGCAGTGATGATGGACCAGAAGACCCTGCTCCTGCTCTTTATTCTCTGATTTATCTCTAAGATGTTCTGCTGGGATCAGGCTAGGACTCTGCAGGCCAATTTCCTCCACACCAGACTCACTCATCTTTGTCAGAACACCCAAATGTACTCTTTAAACTTATTTGGCATGTTCATTCTGTGTGTTTTTTTTCTAATTGCATTACTTTTCCAACACAGCAAAATAATTGTTTTACCTTGTTTTTGCTGACTGTGTCATCGCCGAGGGGAGCATGGGCAGATAAACAGAGAAGGAAGTAACGCCGACTGCAGCGGCAAGCTCTGAGGATGGCTACAGCGTTAGCCGAAACGTCGGCAAAAACAAGGTAAAACAACCCTTTCGCTGTGTTGGAAAAAGTAATGCTCTTACCAAAATCTGGCAGTTTAGTGCACATATTGTAGTTCAACAGAGCAATAAAAAAAATAACAAAATTTCTTATCAAAACTTTCTAAAGAAGTTGGCCAGAAGGTAAATAAACTGTAAAACATGCAATGAAATTCCAAGTTTGAGAAAGTGTCAGGCCCTACATCAGCGTCACTCTCTCGGTCCGCCAGGTCATTTTTTTTGCACATTTTTCAAACAGGAAGTGAGGGTGGAGCAAGACTCTGGTAGGGGGTGACTTGCTCTTTAATGATTTATACAGTGTCACAGACTAATTCACATATTAATAAATATGTTAGCCATTTATATGTGAAGCCTAATTGTTAAGTGGTACAAAATGTTGCTGTCATTTAAAATTTGACATTTGTATCTATGAAAGGTGCTAAAATTCATACTGGAGCTATTTTCCATTTGGGAAGTCGTATTATTCAAATGTAAACACATTTTTATTATGTTTTAAGATAATGTACTTGTCAACAAATGTTAAATTAAATTTCATAAACGGGAAATTATTTTGGATAATAATAACGGCGTAACGTCCAGGAATGGTCAGTTTTCACCTGCAGATTGACCTACATGCCACCGGTCATCTACAGACATAAATTCCATTCTCTAAGGTGGATTTTACATTCTACCTTCCAACAAGCCCAGAAGGTTCTGCAGCTCTGAACACGTGATAACATATTGTCAACATCATGTTCCCTTCTCAAGGTTCTTCTCTGCCAAGCCTGTCTGCTTATCTAGGCTGTCCTGCACAGAATAAAGGACGAAACCATTATAATAGTAAATAATCATATGGTTGAATGAACAATAATGGTTGATGAATAATAATAATGTTTTGATTAATCTGTGCTTGAATTACTCAAGTTGAAATGAATATTATTATTACATTGAAAGATTTATATATGATGATCAGTAATGTTTGGTTTAACAAGTGAATCGTTATCTACACTCAGACACAATGTTCATTAGAGATAAATTAAAGCTAAAGTTATGTCACCGCACATAGATATTTTCTTGGCCACAAATCAGAGCATCCTGTATCTGAAAGAGGCGTGATGTTCTGAGGGTTTGTTAACACCTCCTAACATGGCACGTCCCGATTGGCCAAGTAAATCATAATATGAGAATATTAAAACAGAATCACTGGGGAGTGACTCATCATTTTTCATCACTCCAACATTCTGAGAGATTCAGCATCCTGTTAGTTGAGCTAACTCTGACTGGCCATCAGAGGAAACTCTATAACCATCGCATCTCTTGACAAGCGTTCGACAAGCTAAAGGCTGCCTACAGCTGACACAGCAAAACGGTTCCTTCAGCTATTCAGAAACAGCTGTTCTAGACGCAAACTAGTTCCAACCAGTGTGCCCGGCGACGTCTCTGGACTGGAGCGTCGACGCTGCGGTTAATCTACTGAACCTCGGTGCCCAGAGGTCATCTGAACCCCCTGACCTCCGGATCCGCGAAGAGGGTCTCCAAAGAAAGGGTGAGGTAGACACATGATTGCGTCTGATGCCGTTTTGATAAGAACCAACTTCATAGTTTAATGCACAACAAATTCTTTCTCACACCTAGAACTCAGTTCTTCTAGATACAAGGTTCTGATAAACACACACCATTCAATCACCATACATCACATCCCGTCCACCTAGATTCATCCATCACAGTAGCCTTAGTTAACTTGTCTTGTTTTTACTTGCCTTTCTAAACCAGACTCTGTCTGAATTGAGACGAAGTGTGTTTGATCCCTGAAAAAGCAAAGAATCCTAGAATCTTCTGATGAAACATCCAAACACCAAGCAGGCTGATATTCTATATTTATATAGAGTATCACGTCTGTAAACTGTAAACAAAATTTGCATGTATGATAAAAACATTTGAGAGTTTGTTTGTGATTCTAAATATAATCAAAATGTTGTTACCTAACATGTAATCCCAGACGATATTAGGATCATCTGAACTGAGCGGTTGTCACTGTTGGCGCTTATGGAACAAAGAAACTGATTGACATCAACCGCTCCATTCACTCTCACAATCAGGGCCTGTTTTAATGTCTGTGAGTCGATCAGGTGACTGATGACAACCAATCATATTCAAGCAGGTGGAGAATCATCCTCATGAGCTGCATTTGGGGGCATTTATAGCTGATCTGTAGTTTTTGACCTATTATTTGATTATCTGCTCAAAGATATTGTTGCTTCTGATTAAGATGCTGTAGCTTCCACATCAGCTGATCAACAAACCTCATTAATAACACAACAGTTTCACTCCAAACAATAAACATGAAACAATTACTCAAACCTGCTTTAGCTCAGAAGCAATAAACATAACCAGGTCTGTTTGTCTTTAAGGCACCATCACTCTCACACACACACACACACACACACACACACACACACACACACACACACACACACACAGAGAGTCAGGTAAGATTTATCTCTGTGATACGGATTTGTTTTGGCTCGAGGGTGTGAGGGGGTGAGTGAGTCAGGGTGCATCACAGCTCCCGTGCCAGCCTCCTGTCTCCCCGCTAAGCTTCTCGTTGCAGCAGTGGAACGCTGGAGGAGGCGAGCATTTTATGAAAGGTGCGACACGAGCATCTTCCCACGGTTAGACAGTAAAACTGTGTTCCCTGCTGGAATCTCTCACTCGTGTCTCTCGTCATGATAATTTTATACTCGTTAGTTTGCGTGATTTATGATTTTTTTGTTCCAATAAGTGGCATTAATATTATGTGAAGACTGTGTGCGCACACATTTAATTAGCTGCAGAGTTTTGACCTGCTGCTCAGACTTTATACCTATTAATGACCTTATAAATAAACAGGAGATTAAATAAAAGTGCCTGTTGTCCTCTCATAGCCTGTATAGGGACAATAAAGTGTTTTAGTCCAGAATAACCCAAGACAAGATAAGCTTGCTATAGGAGGACCATCAGGTAACACAATTTTTTTCATATTAACATTTTTAAATGTTTCTAAATGCCATTCTTTTATCAAGCTATGCTCAAAACCCTTTTTTCTTTGCAATATTTATTTTTCAAGATTAGATGGGATCAAGCAAAAATGAAGAATGAAATGAAGAACTAAATGACCGACTACATTTTGCTTTTGGGGCTTCTCAATATACCCAACAATTATTAGTATTGCTAGGTAAATATACCTCTCGAACCTCGCCTGCTGGTGGGGGTCGGAGGGACTGATGGTGCCCGTGCTCAGCAGCCTCACCCTCATGAGTGCGCCCCAGGGCAGCTGTGGCTATATTGTAGCTCACCACCATCAGTGTGTGAATGTGTGTGTGTGTGCATGTATGACACAGGTACTATACAAGTTATTTTACTAGGAAAAGTAATTCATTGAGATTAAAAGCACGTTCACAATGGACTCCTAGCCGAGACAGCAGCTGAAAACTGTTCCAAATAAAATAGGTACAATTTAAAAATGGACAACAGAGCAAGAACAGAGAGTTAGAAAGCATTTCAAGGTGCTCGCCTGCATCGACCAGAGAAGACACACGTGCAGCTGGTAATTAAAAACTATTTTAGTCTGGCTTGAAGTGTGTCATTGTTGGTAAATGAGCTTATTTAAGATGACACTGCAATTTAGGCCATGAGGGTGCAAAATCTCTGAAGGCCTTTTCACCCAAAACTGTTTGTGACCGTGGGCTTTAACTGTGTTTTGTGCTGTTAAAGCCATACTATGCAACATTTTATTATTTTTGAATCATTTTCTTGCACAAGTATGTGCTAAAATGACCCCACTGGGTTAATGAAATGTTACTCACACCCCCAACACTCCGTGTGGCAAGAAAATCACACTTGCAACTTCAGAGTGGCAGTCCGGTCCCTGTTGGACTTACATTACAGCCTCACAAGTTAAAGTCCACGAGTAAAACTGCAGCGCTTCCAGCACGTTTCCTGCATGTTTTAGATCATGAACACAGCTGATTTGTTTGATTTAGTGATGAATCTCTCCTGTAGACACTAAGGAAGACTGAGGAGACGTTTCAGCTGTTAGATCAAGGTGTTAAAATCACAAACGTACTTTAAGGAGATACGTTTATTTTTTGCTTTGACTAATGACCACTAGGGGGCGTTAAAGCTAAAAGCAAGCCAAAACTCTAAACACAGAGCGGGTTGTCCAGTAATCGAAAGGTTGCAGGTTCCATCCCAGCTCCGACCAAAGAATGCTGCTGTTGTGTCCTTGGGCAAGAGACTTAACCCGCCTTGCCTGAAGCTGGTCAGAGGTGCCGGCGTATGGCAAGCATCGCCTCTGTCAGTGCGCCCCAGGGCAGATGTGATTGCAGTGTAGCTCATCCCCACCAGCGTGTGAATGACTACGTTTACATGCAGCCAATATCCGGGTTATGATCGGGTTAAGGTCGGTATTCGGGTTACTGAGTTGATCAGAATAACCCGTTTACAAGCATAAATAGAAAGAGTTACCCCTAACTTGCATAACCCGATTTAAATGCGGACGTTGGGGTAGCGTCAGGACGTATGGACTACGTCAAGATGCAATATGCGTCATTTCCGGTTCTTCTCGTTCCGGTATCCGTGAAAACAACAACATGTTTCCCAGTTCGGAAGAGATAGCGACCGCGTTTGTTTGCGCTTTAGTTTCCTCGTCACTCCAAAAGTGTGGTGCTGTGCCGCGACTCGCCATGTTGCTCCCAACTTGTTGTTTACTTCCGGTGTTCTGGCGCATACAAGACGTCTCGCTACTCAAAAGACCAAGATTCCTTGCGAACAGAGCATGTGCAGAACACACGCTTTGATGGGGATATCCCGGTATGCGTTTACACGACCAAACATTCGGGTTAGAAAAGGGTTACCCCAGGTGTAGTAACCGGGTTTTTAAAAACCCGGTTATGAGCGTATCCGGGTTTTTGGCTGTGTTTACATGGACCAGCGGAACCGGGTTATTGTGAATATTCGGGTTTTAAAAGGGTTACTGGCTGCATGTAAACGCACTGAATGTCTGATTGTGTTGTAAAGCACCTTGGGGGGGTCGTAGAACCCTAAGAAGTAACGATGCAAATACAGGCTACTTATTATTACCATTTAACAAGAGTAGTGAGAGCACGGAGCTGGTTATGGCTGTGACAAGGTGTAGATGGTAACGAACTTATGTCATTGTTGATTTGTGCAAGTGATCAACTTTGTATTTTACTTTTGATTTCAGCTCCAAACAATCCACAGCAGAAGTGATTATTAATAAAGTATTTTGTCACGTTCTGCTATGCTGGCATGTCCTTATTTAACCTCGCCCTCTAACGATGCTGTCTTCTCCTTCTGAACATCTAAGCCTTGTGGTGTTCAAGTGGAGGTGGCCGAACGAAGGCAAAACACACTGACTGTGTACAGTAAGTGAGTTTGTGCTTTGTTTGTTTCAACAGTGATTTACAGTTCTTAGTTGGTTTGGTTGTTTATTGGATATATGTATTTCGCTCATATTTTATGTTCCTTTTGGTGTCATAATAAAAACTATAAGAACTTTTTAATCACAGCTAAGCAGCTCTACTCTGCCACCTGCAGACGTAAATGTCTAATTAAAATGTGAATGCTTTGTTTCCCAGCTTAAAGAGTAACAGTGGTAAATATGTAGCTATATTTGTTTCTAGTTTAAGAGTGAAATGGTTTAGCAGAGGTGGGCGCTGTCACCCCCTGTTTTTACAGACAAAAACAGGAAAAATAATTATTGATATTCACGATTAAATAAAAAGAGTTCTAGAATTTTTCCCATAATTGCAAGTCCCAATTTGTTAGCATTAGCATGTATTATTCTATTTATTATGCGATTCATTAAGATGCGTTTCTGTTTGCCTCCATACTTGAAGCCAACAGAAAATTGTGATTTGAGCTCATTTTGAGCTCCACAGACTGAACTTTTTACAATATTTTATCTGAATGTTTACAGTGCAACTGCTTTACTTCAGTCCCATCTGTGTCATAGATTTGCTTAAGGTAAAAAATAAAATAAAATAAAAAATAACACAAGTGTGCAAATAAAAAGCTTAGTAAAAGTTATTTTACACACACATCCTGCTCACAACAAGCAGCAACTTTGAGAGCAAGTTAAAGCAATTAAACTAAAAATAAAAGCCCAGATGTCTGTGAGATGGGTCGAACCTTGTCTGATTTGAGATGGAATAAGTCATTCATGAGTCTGAGCAGATAGACGGGCCTGATCTCTGTCTTCTATCGATCCAGAAAGCCGTCCCGGAGGAGGGTCCCACCAACGGACAGTTCCCTGATCCCTGCTTTGATTTTATAAACACGGAAGAAACCTGCATACCTACTGTACAACACAAAAAAGATAGTTAAATAGAAGCTCACACGACTGAAAATAAACTGGTGTTGCACTCAACAAGAGAATGTTCATTTTCTGAATCTCTGCAAGTCTAACATTTCTCACCCAACCCAACATAACCAATATTTTTTGAAAGAACATCAAGCTAACAGCAATATATATATATATATATACATATATATATATATATATATATATATATATATATATATATATATGTATATATATATATATATATATATATATATATATACATATATATACATATATATATGTATATATATGTATATATATATATATATATATATATATATATATATATATATATATATATACATATATATATGTATATATATATGTATATATATATTTGTGTTTAAGCCACAAACAGGAACCGGAGAAGTTTCCACAGTCAACATCTGAAGAGGAGATGATTTTAAAACGGCTGGTGTGCCTCGTGTCCACATTCTGGCTGTATCTGACGACTTTTTAAACTATCAGTCATTTTCATAAGATCTTTTTGTCTGGTGGCGATATTTCCTGAGACATTTCAGTCTGAGGCCTTTTAGTCTGACAGTTTTTATTGTGGGATCTTTAAGTCCGACAAACTTTTTCCTGTGACCTTTTAGTCTGAAATATTTTTTTCCTGAGACGTTTTAGGCTAACAGACTCTTTCCTGAGACGTTTTTTTCTGACAAAAGCTTTTCTGAGACCTTTTGGTCTGATGCTATTTAATCAGATCATATGTCTGATAGGTTTTTGAATGAAAACTGACGTTTTTTTTTCTCCATGGTCTAATGCCTGACACCTGAGGATGTCCTAAAATGTACCCTGTAGTACAGAAAATGTAAAGGAATAATATTCAAAAGTAGATGAGTGAGTAATCCGTACTTCTGCAGTACTGAGCTGTGGCAGAATAACAGGGATGGACAGTGTTTTAGGTACAGTTGAGAGCAGTATTTGGAAGCAGTGAGTTTCTTACCTAGATAGCAAGCAGCACAATCTAGGATTAAGGAAAATTCTGGCGTCTTCAAGAACTCAAATTCAAAGTTTCCAAGCATTCCTATTTACTGTCAGTTTTGTAAAGAAGTAATAAAAAACCAAAAACAGCTGTGTATGTTGTCACTTCATTTATCAGCCAAGCTTTGTTGATGTTGCTACAATACGATAATCAAGACTTTGGTTTTCGCTGCATTCTCTTTTCTGAGTAGACATTAGCTTGATTTCCATGAACATGTGTTCCCGATAGTTCAGTCTGAGACCACTCTGACCTGCGGTTAGGATACTGACTGCACAAATGTACCCCATATGACCCCTTAATAAAAATGACACTGAAAAAAACTATGTTTCAAAAGATTTCTCATTAGCAACAAACTCTTACATCTCTGACAGTCACGAATATCATGAAAGCTAGAGCCTCCAGGCCTGACTAATGAGCCTGCACCCTAATCTCCTAGCAATGCCTGGATGAACATCATTTTATAGGCAGAAGCAGATGGCTGGGCCTGCAGCTTCCCTTAGAGATCTACACACAAACAAGAACTACTTGCTACAAGAGTAAAGGAATTAAAGTTGCACAATGGTTTGCATGACGATGACGCTCTTTGATGTCACTGCCTTTAGAGCTGATTGTCAATAAACATGAGATCCAAATGTTCAATAACACTCAGGATCTCATCACAATCTGGGTTGGGAATCAGCACATCCAGAGAGACAAGTGTCAACCAGATTAAAAGACATATCTAGCTCTACCTGCACTGGTGTTTACATGACTGCTCCAACAGAGCCATCACAGAATCACTCTAGACCCGTGATGATGGGGTTCTGCACACTTCTGCATGCATGCCTGTTCTGCAGCATTGCAGAACATAATCTTTCATGAAGAAAAGTGCAGACAAAAAGTTATTTTGTCTTCTAAGGTAAAGATCTAATCTGATTTCTGAAAAAAATGTTTGTATTTTGCAGCTTTGGTTTCAGCATGACCGCTACCAACTTCTGCAAAATCTGGTTTTCACAAATGCCTCAGCAGAGTAAGGCAAAGATTCACACCAGCAGCTCAGCTGTTTGTTACCTCAGCAGTGGAGCAAAAGCTCACTGGGACAGTGTGAGGAGTCCCGTGGGAATGCTGGTAGAATACCACACCGTCATGTTGTTTTTCCCTTACCTGAGTAAGAAAGCTTGGATGAACTATAAACCCTCATTATTATTAATAATAATAATAACTGATCTGGCCACTAAAACATCCATGTTAGTTAATTCCGTGCAGTGTTATTTGTTTTGCACACAATGTACAACACATTTATGTTTCCATACAGATGCAAGTCCAGCTCAGACCCACGCAGGCCAAGACAGACCAGGATTTCCTCCTGACAGACACATGCAGTCCAATAATAATAATGATATTGATAATAATCAGTCATAATAATAATCAGGATGATCGTTCCTGCACATGGATCAATCACGAGCAGCTTATCATGTGGGTGTGGACCAGCAGCATCACCACAACTACAGCTATGAAAGGCTGCTATGATAAACAGGCCGGGAGCAGCTTCATTCACGCCCACGCTGAAGGCAGCAGTTGTGTTTTCCCGAGAGGAGAAGTGAAAGAATTAAAAAATAAAAGAGGAGGGGTGCGACAACCTGGCATGTTCCCGATTCTCTCCAGAGGCTCCGGCTCACCGTTGGACCGGACGCCCGACGTCCAGATCCAACCGACAGACTAAAAGCAGCGGCGGCCTCGAGACGCAGCATTAAAGGCAGGAATTAAAAAACAGGAGGAAGAAACGTGCATCTCACTCACCTCACAACCTTCTCCCCGTTTTTCTCTGCTCCAATCAACGAGCCGCTGTAGCCGCTTCTGACGTCACGCGGTCCCTCTCTGCTGCAGAGAGCGGCAGGCCTGCAGAGGAGGACCAGACCGGTGGAGGGAGGAGAGACAGGCGGAAAAACCCGACCGGAGGAAGGGGGAGAGACAGGAGGGAGGACCAGACCGGTGGAGGGAGGAGAGACAGGCGGAAAAACCCGACCGGAGGAAGGGGGAGAGACAGGAGGGAGGACCAGACTGGAGAGAGGACGGGGAGGCGGAGGAGGAGGAGCAGTGGCGGATCTTGAATAAAATGGAAGGGCTGGGAGAAGAGGGGCAAAGATATTTTAAAGGTGCCCCAGAGAAATGCTATTTACAAATTGAAATTGTTCTTGGGCCTCTATATGAAACTTTGTGTTAAAATGACTTGGGCACAAACCTTGACCCCATAATAAAGCCTTAATGGAAAGACTGGATTGTCCCACCCACTCGGCCAAGACATGCTTATTAAATGAGCTCAGTCCTGATTAGCTGGTTTTCAGGGACGACTTCATGACTTAATCCAATCCAATCCATTCCAATTTTATTTATAAAGCACATTCACAAGGTATTACAACCAAACAAGGCGCTGTACACTAAAAATGTTGGTTAATTAAACAGGCGTTATATAAACATGTCGAACACAGATAAAAGATTAAAAGGAAATACAACAAAATTCCCAAAAATAACAGCTAAAAATCAATAAGACACAGGGTGAATAAAAATAGGAAAAAAACATTTTACAAAGAACCTCAATAATACGGAAGTCGATAATTGTGGAGTCCATTTTTAAACAGTGCAGATGTCAGTGAGGTCTGATTTATACTTCTCCGTCTGCGTTGGTGCAGAGACACGCAACGCCATTATGCGTCGGCGCGAGGGCTCTCCGACAGGCTCACAGAGGGTGACGGAGGCATGTCCAGAAATTTAAACATCTGTCGAAAGTGATGGAGACCACAAGCTTGTGATTGGTCAGGATGCCGCTTCCTGTATATCCGTCACCAGCATCACTGTAGCTCTGTTAAAAATTAAACAGATATTTAGCGGCAGACCCACAACAGATTGAAGAACGTGTCGTGGAAAAAGTACGAAAATATGAACATTTATTCACCTGTGACTGAAAGCGTACAAAATACGGAGCAAACGTGGACGGAAACGATGGAAAATGTGGGTGTAGAGGTGGCGACCACATGAAAAGGTGGAGGAGAACGAAGGACAAATTTGTCTGTGTTATAAAGTCTGAAATAAATAAACACATTATACACTATCCGGACCGGAGTGTAATGGTGGCAGGATACAGCGCTACGCCCTCTAGTGTCCTGGCGGGGAATTGCTTTGCAACACACCGCTGCCGAATGTGAAAATCTTTCCGACACGCCGTGTGCATCTCTCTGTTGCAGAGCTCAAAGAGAATTATAAATCAGGCCTTGCTGTGCATGTGTGTTTGTGTGTGTGTTGGGGGCAACACTGCTCGCCACCTTTTTTATATTAAGGTGCACTGCAGACTTCTCCTGGTGTCTTTTGCTCCGCCCACTTGCTCAGAGATTACACATTCCTGAGAAGTGTGTGTGAACAAACCCTACGGGCGCGGGACCCGGAGCGATGCCATCCAGACCGGTCCAGACCAGAGGAGGCCAAAGCAGCATTTGGCTCCCCATTAGAGACTTAAAGATATTGACCAGAGGCACATTTCCTTTGAATGGCATGCGTAAAAAGCATTAAAACCTCAGCTGTAAAAGGTTTTTGGATTTCCACAGCCGGATTTTAAAAAAATCTGATGTTCTTAAATAGGGCAGCAAAAACAGAGAATAGTTTCAGGGCTTGGTTTCCGGCAGCTATAACAGCTAGCGTAAACAATCCCTAACTTCGGTGTTTCTGCATTAACAATGTTCGTCAGTCAGATGTAGCTTTTAAAATCTCTGCTAGTCGGTCAGAGTTTATTTCTCTGGATTACTACGAGGAGAACAGATATCGGCGAGCCAGAGGGATGCAGCTGGGTCCCTCAGACTGTTTGACTCAGATGAGCCACGAGCCAGTTAGCCGATGAGATGAATGCACAGGTGGACATGTTCAGGACTCAGACAACATGCAGATTGATATGGATGCTGATGGCAAAGCCGACATGGAAGGATAGAGAGTAGAGGTGCTGAAAAAAATCGATTCAAGTCTGAATCGGGATTCTTATTTATAAAGATTCAGAATCGATTCACAAAGGTTCAGAATCGATTCCAAGAACTCAAATATTTGGCATGTTACAGGTTTGAGATGCACTTTTTTGATCTTTGTTAGGAGAGTCAGTACTACGTTTACTTTTGTGGTCCCATAAATTGAGATGATTTATGTTTGAATCTGCTGATAAGAGGGCACTTGAATGTCATTTGTTCCATACTCAGAAATTTGAGATATTCTCATATTTATTTTCTAAGTTGGTGAATGAGTACTCAGGATTACTCATGTAACTTGTTTCTACACATACTTGAAAAGTATTTGACTGCATTATTTTCAAAGCCACTGTTAGGTAACTACAGATTTGTTATATTTTACAAGGTAAGCAAAAATAAATGTTGCCGTTTGGTCAAAAGATTGCTTCTGTTTACAGTTTTAGAATCACTTTATTTTACATTGTAGATTTGCATTTTTGGAGCACGACCAGTTTAAAGTCAAATTAAAATGTCCCATAGCTTTAACTAACTTCTACAACAAAGTAGTTCATCCTGGAGCTGACACTCTTTGTTAATACTGAGTGTGAATCGATTTAAATTGAGAATCGAATCGGCACCCCAAGAATCGGAATCGGATCAAATCGTGAGTTGCTCTAAGATTCACATCCCTAATAGAGAGCATCTTCAGAATGAAAGTCGGTACAGTTTATGTACTTTTACTGTGCACATGTTTTACCTCTGTGCTGGTCGATGGGTTCACATAGCAGCTAGCTCTGCTAGCTGCATCAGGCTGTGCAGTGATTCATCAATCTACAGAAAAATAAAACAATATGCTGCCAGTTTTATCACTGCATGTACATATTGATATTACTCCAGAAAAATATTAACCAATAGCTTACCAGAATAACTTCTCTTCCTGATTGGAGTTTTCCTGAAGCTACTCACTGGTTCGGCTGTTGCCGCTAGTAATCCAAGATGGATCGTGTTCTGAGCTAAAAATTGAAAATATGCGGTCAAGCCAGCCAACGCTGCAGCAAAGCCAGCGTCAGGTGGATAAATTATTGAAATATGTCGATCATCTTTTAGATTCAACCTTTGAGCGTGTCATTGCTTTCACAATTTCCTTCTTTTTCATTAATGGAGCTAACACGGTTAGCCGTGCTGCCCAGTGATGCTCCCAGCTCACTACGATCCTGCAATGCTCACAGTCAGTTCCCATGACTGTAATGTTGCTACGTTGGTTAGAAATGCGTGTAGGACTCGAACATATGGCTCAGAGTTTTTGCTGCACCTGTAAACACAAGTTTCCATAACCATTGAGAGCACAAAGTTGAACAAAATACAACTAATCACGACGTACTCACAGCAGCTGCTGCCCTGTAAGACATTCAAATTCAAATTCAAATTCAAATTCAAAAATACTTTATTAATCCCAGAGGGAAACTGATTGCTGTAGTAGCTCAGAATAATAATAATAATCAAGTCATCAAAGAGTTGTTGTATATTACAATGGCTGTTGGCAGGAAGGATCTCCAGTAGCGGTCAGTGTTGCAGCCAAACTGAAGAAGCCTCTGACTGAAGACACTCTTCCGTTGTCGGACAGTCTTGTGAAGAGAATGCTCAGGGTTGTCCATCATGTTCTTGATTCTCTGGAGAATCCTTCTTTGCATCATCTCCTCCAGCGGTTCCACGGTCGTCCCCAGAACAGAACCAGCCTTTTTTATTAGGCTGTTGAGCCTTTTCAGGTCCCTGCTTCTGATGCTGCTACCCCAACAGACGATGGCTGAAGAGATTACACTCTCAACAACAGACTTGTAGAAGATCTGCAGCATCTTGCTACATACATTGAAGGACCTAAGCGTCCTCAAGAAGTGCAGTCTGCTGTGTCCCTTCTTGTAAACGGCTTCGCTGTTCTGTCTCCAGTCCAGTCTGTTGTCCAGGTGAACTCCAAGGTATTTGTATTCCTCAACCACCTCCACTTCTTCTCCCATGATGGAAACAGTGTTTGACTCCACCCTGTTTCTTCTGAAGTCTAAAATCATCTCCTTTGTTTTGTTCATGTTCAAGGTCAATGGGCCTCTTTTATTAAATGCTGCCGCCAATTTGCCGCAATGTTGAGTCAGCATCTAGGAACCTTCTGTTGTTTATAAGTGGTCAGACCGTGGTGGTAATGTGGTGCAATCGTGTCCTTTTTCCGATGATTATGGGATGGCGGTATAAAAGAGCCATTGGGGCGGTCTCTACGTTGCTGCTGACTTCCGTTCTTCTTGCACATAACTTGAATTTTTGGTTGCGATCAAAGCCATGCTCATAACTTTTATTTCACAAGCCGCTCCTAAAGGTGTCTCTCCTCCACAGTCCCAGTGAACTCTCAGATGATCTAACAGCGAGAAGCTTCTGGAGCTCTGCATCGCTCCAGTTTACCATCTCAGTTCGTTCTGCTCAAAAAGTGACGCTTACTGAACGTGTTTACTTTCTTTTTTTAAATAGTTTCCTGCTGGAGCTCAGCAATAACTCTGCGTGTGATCAATGACACCACTCTTTGTTGCTCCAAGGTGTAACATGCACACCGTGGCGGCAGTATTACGCTGATTTGCTGGCATGGTGTTTGTTCTAAAAAGGGCTTTTGAGTGACATTTGCGCAACACAGTAAAACAGTTTAGAGGACATAATTTTGATTTTCTCTAATAATTCATGCAGGACAAACTGAAAAATCAAACAACATTTTTATTATATGGCAAAGTGTGGTTAAACTGAATTTCTACAATTTCATGCAGTCTGGCCAATATCTTTAAAGAGACAATGTTTTGACCATTAATTTATGGAAATATCCATCAAAATGTTGTTGATAATGAATGAAATGATTTCCAGTTGTTGAAAAATATTGGCGGCTTTGTAACATATAACCATGTAAATAAGGTCTAAAATACAAGGGAGTGGGTCTAAGTCTCTGGGCGATGCCATATTAGATGCTATGTTTCCATTTATGGGAGCCCATGAGGACAAAATGTATTTACTGATCTGTAACAAATGGTTAAAAAACTTCCATTTTTCTTGAATGTTGTTTTTTCTTTTTACTTGTTTACCTCTTTACTTTTTGCCAGTGATGAAAGGGAGTCCCCCGCGACCCTATATGGACAAGCGGGTTCTGAAAATGGATGGATGGATGGATGAAAGGGAGTCTGATGTGCTTGTTTTTTTGCCAAAGTTTGCACCCCTCAGGGCTTTTTGGCCCTAACGGGCATCCATTGGTTAAGTCTTACTCCAACACAAAAATACTGCTTGCTTGCAACGATTTAGGTATCCACTGCCCCCTATCGCCAGGAAAAATACACACTGTCACTTTAAAGGGGTGTGCTACATGAAACCAGCTTTTCTCAGAACAAAACACTAATTTACACAAGAAAGCAGGTTGGAGCCAGCACGGGCTTTTTGGTTGGCACTCTGTCTGAAACCACAGCTCCCAGTCATATAATGACATAAAACTACATGCCGCAGTATTTCATTTCTCTAATGTAAACAGCTGTGAATCATTGTTGCTCTTTTCAATATTTACATTGTTGACTTCTTAATATAATTGGCATTTGCTGAATTGTTTGCATTTTATAAAAACGATGAAAAAAGCCTCCAAAAAAGTAGGTGAAAATGTTTCTGAGAGAATAAGAAAAGGACAACAAAAGGTGAAAGTACTCAAACTAAATACATTAGAATGCATAAATCAACAATAAATGGAAATCATAAATTAATAGACTCAAAAAAGCCTGAACACCCAGAAAGAGTCCTACTGTGGCTCTGAAGTTTTACAATAAACTATTTTTGATTCAAAACACCGTTAGAGCTTGCAAAAAACAAAATCAGCAATAAAAATACAACTGCCATAAAATTAAAATGCTAAGACTTTTTAAACTGGCTTTCAGAAACAATTGCAGAACAAACTCTGCTTTCTTTTCTTTTGATTTAAATGCATTAATTTGATTTAAATGCATTAGTTTGTAACATTGTCTTGGGAATATGTCTGACTGGACACACGTTGTTAACGGTTATTGGTGAGGCATGAAGTGAGGTAAAGTCAGGCTGCGCAGAATAACAATAACAGCAGCATGGGGCAGGGAGGGAAAATATTCATGATCCCCAGAACTCCCCATGCAGGAGCTTAAGCACCACTTCCTGGTCAGAAATATGAAGTACACCGAGTTCAAACCTAAATTTGAGTAAATATTAAAGCAATTCATGAAACACACAAGATGGACTCTGCAGAAATGTACCAGTGTGTGTTGCTTATTCACTTATAAAAGGTGTTGTGTGCATAAAAAAGCATATAGAAAAAGTAAAAAGATAACCTAAACACGCAATAACTCAACTTCCTGTAGCTGCTAAATAATTAAAGACAAATATAAGTAAGGATAAAAAAAACCAGTCTGATCAGTGTTTACACACACCCATAAAAGTTCTTACGTAGAATCAAAAGAGTGAACGGTCCTACAGATGTGGCTTCCTCCAAGCTCAGATCATCACTGAATTACATAAAGAGGTGAAAGCTTCCATCAAAAGAGCTGTGACAATGGGGGCCATCCTAATTAGTAAACATTACTGTTAATACCTTATTATTTTTCTTCTTTAATTCTTTATGGGGACATCAGGTGCCCATTGGGGCCACAAAACATCAAGTTCACATTAAAAAGCATTTAAATCTGAGCTTTTTCAAGATAGAAGTCCTAAACAACCATTTTAACTTGCTGTTTCTCTCCTGAACTGTTATTGACGAGGATGTAGTTCATTTAGAACGCAGTTATTATAAATATGTTCTATATGAATAGGTGGTCAGATTGTGTAGGATCTTTACCTTAACACAGTCACAGTCTGAACAGTGAACAGAAATTATTTATGTACTGTTCAAATACCTCCATATATTAATGTAGAGAGAATAAAGACAGCAAATGAGAAAATATGATGAGTATTCCCTCTAGTTAAGCCCATCTATCCATTTTCATTTGCTTATCTGGAGTCGGGTCGCAGGGGGTGCTGCCTAGCTGAGAAGCCCAGACATCCCTCTCCCCAGCCACTTAGGCCAGCTCTTCTGGAGGGATCCTAAGGCGTTCCCTGGCCAGCTGAGAAAAACTGTCTCTCCAGCGTAGGGATGTGTACCTTTGACATTTGAATCGATTCGGTACTAATTCCCGGTACCTAGGATTCGATACCGGTACTTAACGGTACCAATTTTCAATACTTTTGAGTGTTTAATATTTTAATTCTCTTTTATAATTAAATATATATTTATTTCTCAATATATAACCATATTTGATAAATGTCACGATAAATAACATACAACTGTTTGTATTTTAACATCGTCCTTGTAGTTTTATAAGTTGATAATTAAACTGAAGCAAACATCTTTACTGTGAACTAAATTTACTGTGTATCTTCATTCCTTTTGCCGTCCTTTTTCATTTGATTTTTCCTACTGGGAAGTTAGAATTTCCGAGGAGAAAGCGAACGCACCATTAGATGATAACAATGGTGGCAATGGAAGCTAACATATCAAGCTAACGTTATCTTAAACAGTTTATTTAGCTGCTGGAGCAGATTAAAACGATGATGCCTCACACTTAGATTGTTGTCAATGGTTTCATCTTCACCCAATCACCCGTCGCATTTAGTAAAGTGAAGCCAAACTTTAGAGCGCGTTCATGTTCTTCTAGTCGGAAAATCGGAGTTCCGAGGAGAAAGCGAATGCACCATTAGCGAAACGGAAGCTAACAAATCAAGCTAACGTTATCTTAAACATTTTATTTACCTACCAGAGCAGATTAAGATGAGGATGTCTCACGTAGATCGTTGTCGCTGGTTTCATCATCACCCAGTTACCCATCACATTTAGTGAAGTGGACCCAAGCTTTAGCGTGCGTTCTTTCTACCATGCTGCTCTGTTTACAACACGCTCGCAGCGACCGACGACATAACGCTCTTGCGCATGCACAGCTGTCTAGGCAAGTTCTCGTTATGAAGGACGGGTACCGAAACGAGGCACGGTTTTAAATGACGTGAATCGGTGCTCGGTCGGTACTATGGAATTCGGCCGGTACCTTAAAAAGTACCGAATTTGGTACCCATCGCTACTCAAGCGTGTCCTGGATCTTCCTTGTGTCATGGTCCGTGGTGAGCTACCAGCCTGTAACCCGGTTTTCTCCTCTGAGCATTGTTTTCACAGGTGGGCGTGTCTGAGAGCTCCCAGCTGCAGCTGATTTCACCATCAAGGCCCAGGGGATTTAAGGAGCAGTGTGACACTTCACCACGCCGGATGATTACTCTGTTTGGGTTCCTCTTCACCTCTTATCTCCTCCAGAACAAACCCGGATCTCAGCCTACCTGACCACACTGCTTCATCCCCTGGCTGCCCGCTCTCAGCCGCTCACCTACCAACATCCATTCCTGCTCCTACACCTCTGGACAAACCAATTCCCTCACCTTTGGATCTCCTCAGCTCACCCGGACCTGACAACCCTCCCTGTACATTTACCTCTGCCAAGAAACAAATTTCCATTATTTCCACCTCATATTCACTCTGTTTCCCTCCTCAGAATCTCCGCCTGGAAACCTGCTGCCAGTCCTGCATCCCGTCGGTTCCCGTCTCTCCCGCTGCTCCTTATTTAGTAATAAAAACCCTTTTGCTTACCTTCCTGCTCTCCGTGTTGTGATTCTGCATGTCGTGGGTCAAGAAACTGCCACCCAACATGACACCTTTAGGTCTCCTTCTGGTTGGACTTGCCCAGTGAACCTCACCAGGGAGGCGTGCAGGATGCGTCCTGACCAGATGCCCGAACCACCTCAACTGGCTCCTCTCAATGTGGAGGAGCAGCGGATCTACTCCGAGCCCCTCCCGGATGACCGATCTCCTCACGCTCTCTAAGGGAGAGCCCAGACACCCTGCAGAGAAAACTCATTTTGGCTGCTTGTTTCCGCAATCTCATTCACTACCTAATGCTCGTGACCATAGATGAGGGTAGGAACTTCTGTTTCAGGAAGCAGAAGCTAGCCAGAGAAGAGGTGAGCAGAAAACAAAAGAATTTGGAATCCTATTTCCTGATGGTCAGACATCTCACTTCGGATTGGCTAACAACAATGCAACTCTACCACAGACATTTTCTTTGCAGCGTTGATGTTTTATCTCCACAAATGTCACAAGCCTGAGGGAGTTCTGCGGTGTGGTGGAGTTGATAATGCTAATGGTTAGCTTCTACTAGCTGAGACACACTCTGCTCTCTCCTGGTCTCTGAATCAACAACAGCCTTCCCTGCTATGAGCTAATTTGGATAAGTCCATGAATGCTAATTTTCTCTGTGACGTAGATCTGATTGGCTAATCCAAGCGTTTCCTACTCGTTTTTATATTGGCAGGTTATGCAGGAAATAGAGCAGAAGACTAGTTTCACACTTAGCCTGCATGTGAAACTCAGTGACCGATCACATTAAGAACAAAAATAAAAAATGTGAACTTGGTCTTTAAATGTGAACCTGGATGTCACAGGAAGCCAATAAAGATATGATAAGTTTAGAAAATACCGTCTATCTTTTTAATTGATCTTTTTAGATTAATTATCTATGTTTCTAATTAAACTATCACTTTTGGCAACGTTTTACCCCATTTGATGTAAAATAAGAAGTTCTAAGGTCCAATTTACATTAGAAAACATCCTACTGCATTCAACATTTATAATACATTTGGTTTAAATTAATTACCTACATGTTAATACTCTGTAGAAATGTGTTGTGTATGTTTAACAAGTTAATTTTGTTGCTTAAAACATACATGAAACCATCTAAAGTTAACATGTAAGTCCTGAAAGCTTCTAGGATAAACAAAATTACTTTACCTGAAAACGGTTGTGAACAAACGCTGCTGATGGACGTGAAGCTGCTGTAGCTCCTAAATATTCCTTCTCGATTTTCGCTAGCTTTAGCATTTTTCCTTTGCGTGTAGCTGCCGCCACGGCTGTGATGGGACCTACGGGCCACCGTAGAGGTGAAGGCTAGACTGTCCGAATTCAGAGCCGCTGGGTTGCAGTTTTAGCGGTCGAGCAAGGACCTGGCCTTGCTAAACCGGCAATGACCCGTCCTCACAAGCATCCTGCCCGTGGATTAGGACACACCCCACGTCTCTCTTTGGCCTTTAAAAGGAAGAAAACTGGCAACCACCACGTCGGCTGAGGAGGAAATCTGGTTAAATGGAACCCTCTTACAAAACAGGATTGAGACATTAGACTGTTTTGTGATTATTTCACCATAAAATTCTTACTTATTGCACCTTTAATAAACAGAATCAGTGTTTCAGAGGAGAGAGAACCCTCCTCCACAGTGATGTGAATGATTGATCACACCATACAGAAGCTTTAATCATATTAATAACATGATGTTAATAACAGTCATAAGAACTAATACATAGTGAATAAATAACCTGTATTTTATGATGTGCCATGTTTTTAGCTTGATTTCAGAACCTTGAGAAGATTTTAGTAGAACTAGCAAATGGAAGGAGGGTGCTTTAACTTTTTCCTCGACTGTGTATAGTTTCTACAGCAGGAGACGACAGCTCCAGGCTGTAAAAATCTTTTCATAATTAAATAAAAAAGTATATAAAAAAATCTAAAACCTGTTACATCAATCTCTCACCCCTCTACGCCCTCTACATGCCGCACTCATCCAGTCATGACAGGGAAAGACTGACACACAAAAGCTGAAAAACTGTCTCCCTCAGGAGATTTTGATAGGATGAATATGATGCTGGGCCGTTTTCTCGTTCTCACGTCAAAAACCCCGGCAAATTTAGACCGAACACCTTTATCCATCCCCCCCTCATTCATATGCATGAGACATGACTGACAAATTCATTGTTGGGTAATTACAGTGTGGTGAACCTTCATTGTCTTTAGATTGGTGGAGACTGAGACATGCTGTGCTTTGGCTTGCTGCACTAATGCAAACCTCTTCCATGTAGATATTATTAGTCACTGTTTGCTTAGCAACCACAGCACATGCCTGAAATTTTTGTACAATGGCAACGTTTCGCCTGGGTTTGGTTTATTTTGGCTGTGAGAATGTTATAAAAAGGAGATAAAAGAGAGCGAGATTGAGTAATCATAAAATGATTATCATGCATAATCGTCATGATTAAATATGTTTAACCTCTCTTTAGGAGGGTTTTCGTGACGTCAGCTGCTAAAAACGTCACCATCTTTGTTTCGGGGCGATTACACCTGTTATTTAACTTTTTCATAAGCTTTAGTTGGATTATTTTAACCACATCCCAGGATGTTCTTACTCACTGTTTCTTTTGAGTTTCTGTTTTTCTGCTAAATAATTGCAATATTTGAAGATTTGTTTTTGAGTTCTTGCCTATTTTATATTCATGCCGTTCTCCCTTGAATGCAGCTTTGTCCCCCTTATGCAGCATAACTTTGTCTTCAACATGCCTTCTCCAACCTTCATCTTCATTTAAACACAAGTAAAACAAAGTTCATGATCTTCACCCGTAACTTACTGCAAATCAGCTTGCCACCCTAGTGAGGTTTCAGTTGGTACAGAACTATAACTTGTCAGTTCTTATCAGTATTTGGGTATCTGGCTAGACAGCACACTTTCATTTGACATTCGTGTTAATTTATTTCATTCTAAAGTCAAGTCAAGAATTGGGTTTCTACACTGCAACAGGTCATCCTTTACTCATTCTGCAAAGCAACCCTTGGTCAAAATGAAAACCCTTCCCATCTTAGATTACGGTGACATCATTTATAAGACTGCTTCCAAAAAACGTCTTCATAAACGCGATGTCGTTTATCATTCAGCAATCCGTTTCATCACTGGTGCCCCTTTCCCTACTCATCAGTGTGATCTACTCAATTTGTTAACTGGCCGCTGCGTTCTGGACCTCTTCAAATGGTCCAGAACGCAGCGGCGCGTCTGGTCTTCAATCAGCCAAAAAGAGCACACGTCACCCCTCTGTTCACTGAGCTCCACTGGCTACCGCTAGCAGCACGCATCAAATTCAAATTGCTAACACTAGCATACAATGTCTGAGATGGTACGGCTCCCATCTACCTGAATCCTCTTGCAAAGGCTTACGTCTCGGCCCGGCCGCTCCGGTCATCACAGGATTGTCGGCTAGCAGTGCCTACACCACGCTCAGGACAATCCAGACTCTTCTCATGCATCGTTCCACAAACGTGGAATGATCTCCCAAGCACTACCAGAGCAGGAGCTTCCTTTTCAATTTTCAAGAAACTCCTGAAGACCCTGCTCTTCAGAGAGCATCTTCTTAACCAGCACCCCCCCTGCACCCCCCCCCCCCCTACTGTCCACTCCTTGTTCCCTCATCTCCATGACTGATGTCAAGTTGTTGTTATTGTTGTTGCTAGCCTCAAGGGCAACATGCCGAGTAAGTCGCTTCGGACAAAAGCGTCTGCTAAATACATAAACATAAACATAAACATTCCCTCAGGATGTTACATTGGTATTAATTATATACAAAACAATAATCGGTAGAACGCCTTCATATCTTCAGTGGGATGGGTACCGAATTCGGTACTTTTTAAGGTTCTGACCGAATTCCACAGTACCGACCGAGCAGCACGGTGGAAAGAACGCACGCTAAAGCTTGGGTCCACTTCACTAAATGTGATGGGTAACTGGGTGATGATGAAACCAGCGACAACGATCTAAGTGAGACATCCTCATCTTAATCTGCTCCGGTAGGTAAATAAAATGTTTAAGATAACGTTAGCTTGATATGTTAGCTTCCGTTTCACTAAAGCCCCCTTCAGACAAGCCATGAAAAACGGAAATGTTCCGGACTCTGTTCGTAAGACCTTTGTGTCTGAATACAAACATCCGGATAACGTGTTCCGGAATTTAACCGGACGACGCCCCTAGTAACAGGTCCGGACTTGTTACGGACAGGGTGGCTGCTTCAGACTGGTGAGGTAGAGTTCCGGACAAGAGGGAGGGGGAGGAGGAGGGGACCGGGGACGCTGTGCACTCCTAGATAGCTCGCTGCTGTAGCATGCGGCGAACCACAGCAGCTCGCCTCCTACGGTACCGTCTAGACGCGCGACGGAGCGCTTCACACCGCTTCAGTGATTCCTTTAACCATTGAGCTTCATCATCCAGGTCTCTTATGCGTCTTCGTGTGCGCAGAATTATGCTTAAGCGCCTCGTGATTTTTATTTTGAGGCGCTATAGAAATGATATTTTCTTCTTCTTAACATGAGTACGACCCCCCCCCCCCCCCCCCCCCCCGTCAGACATCTGGAACGTGTCCCTGCTGTGTGAACGCAGCTGAAAGGACAAGTTCCGGCACAAACAGGGGCGTAGCACCAAATTCTGGGCCCTAGGTACAAGTCTTCCAGGTGGGCCCCCATGCTCAATTACTCAATATCTCTCTTACACATTTTTTGTCATGCTATAAGACAAGATAATAAATATGATCCTAGTTTAACCTCTATATTGAGCAAATACAAATGCCAGCATAATAAAAGTGAAATGCCCAGACTTCACATATAATTATTTTTATTTGCCAACAATGTGTTCAAACAAAAATCCTGGAATTTATTTTCCTGTAAATGCCCACTGACGGGTCTTAATGCTAGCAAAATCACTTATGAGATCTTTAAAGTTCAGTCCTTTGGCTAATTGGCTTTCAATAGAAAGAAGAGCTAGGCTGTTCAGTCTATCCTGGGACATTGTTGATCTCAAATAATTTTTCACCAGTTTCAGTTTGCTAAAAGCCCGTTCACCCCCAGCAACAGTCACAGGTAGTGTGCAAAATATCCTCAGTCCAATACAAACTTCTCCAAAAATGCTCTGTAATTGCATCCTGTATGGCATTAAGCAGCTCAAGAGGAGACCGAATGTGTGGGAATGTGGCACCATATATTGTTCTCAGGTGTAGCATCTCATTCCCAAATTCAGCTGTGAGATCCTTGTAATATTTTCTCATCAGTGCCTGGCACGATATCTTCATCTGCTCTTCAGTCATGTTTGTCATGGTTCGTGATGTTAAGCTTTGCTAATACTGATATATCTTGATATATTAAATACATATGACATGAAATAAACCAGGTTCTCTCTGTGAATGTAATGTACTCTAAATTTTATAATCCCTGCATTATCAGCCAAATTATAAGATTGTCCGTTTTCAAGATCAAATATAAAGAAATTTAAAATAGGCTTAAAATATCTAACCAAGTCAATAACAATCCTCTAACACCAGTGTCATCATGCTATATGAAAAACAGTGGCAGCTTCACATTCCTGAGATTACCACGAATCCATCGATACCAAGTTTGTCCTGGTCCATGACTGGGAAGGAGCTGAAATATCCACACAGAGTGAACCTGTTTTTACTGCAAGGTCCGCGAATTAATTGGCGGCGGCCGCCCGCGATAATAATTCTGGTTAATATATATATATTAATTAGTGTTTTCACTGACAACACTAATTAATTTATATTTGATCTTGATGGTGAAACTAAAGGCGTTTAACACTGAACACCTAACATGATTGCAGCTTCTGAGAGCTAGCTAATATCAGCTAAAACTGTGTTCTGCTGCTGCTGCTCACCGTCCTTCTACTTGCTTCTGTTCAATTAACCTTTTCTCCTTCTCCTTCTTTTCTTTTCTTTTCTGGAAGCCAGATTTCCCTTTCTTGGGAAAAGACATGACTGACTCTCCTGCCTCCAGCTCTGGCTGTCGGCATCTGCTATGTCTCATTAGCTGTACATGCGGCCGTGCAGCCCCTGGCTGCGGGTGTGGACTAAACCACTTTGCACATTTTTAAGGGGTGATAGATGCCTCAGAGATTATTCAGTTATTATTTTTAAGGCGAAATTCTGTTTCTTAACCTCTTTATCCAGGTAAAGGGAAGTTTATTAAGACATTAAGTAAGTTGGGGGGAAAAAACAACAACAATAAAACATTTTTATTCAAAGCTGTCTCAGGGCCCCTCCCTGCAGTGGGCCCTGGGTAAACGGTACCCTTTCCCCCCCCAGTCCGACGCCCCTGGGCACAAAAGTGGTGTGTCTGAAAACACAGTTAGTTCCGGTTTAAAAACCGGATTGAATTGTCCACAAATGTTCCAGAATGTCTATCTGAAAAGGGCTTAATGGTGCGTTCGAACTCTGAAATTCTGACTGGAAGAACATGAACGCGCTCTAAAGTTTGGCTTCACTTTACTGAATGCGACGGGTGATTGGGTGAAGATGAAACCAGTGACAACGATCTAAGTGTGAGGCATCATCGTTTTAATCTGCTCCAACAGCTAAATAAACTGTTTAAGATAACGTTAGCTTGATAAATTAGCTTCCATTGCCACCATTGTTATCAGCTAATGGTGCGGTCGCTTTCTCCTCGGAAATTCTAACTTCCCAGTAGGAAAAATCAAATGAAAAAGGACGGCAAAAGGAATGAAGATACACAATAAATTTAGTTCACAGTAAAGATGTTTGCTTCAGTTTAATTATCAGCTTATAAAACTACAAGGACAATGTTAAAATACAAACAGTTGTATGTTATTTATCGTGATATTTATCAAATATGGTTATATATTGAGAAAAAATATATTTAATTATAAAAGAGAATTAAAATATTAAACACTCAAAAGTATTGAAAATTGGTACCGTTAAGTACCGGTATCGATTCGTAGGTACCGGGAATTAGTACCGAATCGATTCAAATGTCAAAGGTACCCATCCCTAATCTTCACTCATTACTCATCACTTCCAACAACGAGCACAATTTATGTTCCAGCAGCATAATCTCTATGGTTATTCCCGAAGCTCGCACCTCCTCTGGCTGCTCCTCATTCCAGTTTGCTGCTTCCAACGACTGGGATGAGCTGTAAAAATAACTGAAGCTCACTATCTACATTCCATATCTGCCTTCAATAATTCAATGCAGCCAATAGTTTCTGATCAATGTGCCTGCTTAAAGATAGTTTTAAGTCTGTTTGATTACTTCTACATATTGTATATGAAACAGTCCTTTATCGTTATGTCTAATTGTTTTATCTTATTTTGAACTTGTTTGTTTTAATCTCATCTGTTTAGCTTTTATGTAAAGCTGACTTTGTGTCGGCTGCTGCTGCCTCTTGGCCAGATCGTCGTTGTAAATGAGAATGAAGTCTCAGTCGACTCATCTGGTTAAATAAAAAATAATTACTGGATGCATTTTTACATGGATTTGTGCAGAAATGTCTAAGTTTTTTCCAATCAAGTTATTAAAAAATTGCATCTCTTAATTTGTAAAATTAAATTAGAAAATACCATTCAGCTGAAACCTGCTGGTGCAGGTGTGTGCATTTTTCTCTTGTGATCACTTTACTAAAACAAACATCCATCCATCCCTTGTCTGCATCCGCTTTGTCCACGTGGGGTCACGGGGGACGCTGGTGCCTATCTCGAGCGGTCAATGGGCATTCAGGCTGGGTACACCCTGGACAGAGAGCCAGTCCATCGCAGGGCAGCACAGAGACACACAGGACAAACAATCAGGACACACACACTCACACCTAAGGACAAGCTGGACAGACCAGTTAACCTAACAGTCATGTTTTTGGACCATGGGAGGAAGCCGGAGGACCCGGAGAGAACCCACGCATGCACAGGGAGAACATGCAAACTCCATGCAGAAAGATCCCAGGCTGGGAAGCGAACCCAGGACCTTCTTGCTGCAAGGCAACAGCTCTAACCACTGCGCTACTGCACAGCCTCTAAAACAAACATTTGCATTTAAAAGGAAATATGATCAATTTATCCCTGTAATTGATAATAATCATAAAGTAAACTAAATGTTTGTTTGTTAGACCAAATGTGTCACTTTTATAACAGATCATTGTATTTAAGCTCTGAACAGCAGAGGGCACTAGTAACATGTAGAGACTGGGTGGTTTGAAACACTTTACAGTCATCACAAATTAAAAATAAATCTAAAACATAGAGGGACGACACGGTGCAACAAATAAAAAAACCAAACACAAGTGCAAAATGGAGCAGATATTCAAAGATTTGTATGAATGAGTTGACAATCAGCTGCAAAGGTGTTGAGCAGATATTTATTTTTTACAAATCAGTGCACTCAGGGACCACACACTGTGCAAAATGACAGCTCGCTTGGCTTCCTCAAAGCACAAGAAATCCTCATTACATCAGTGGGTCAAATAGGCT